>NW_027281151.1:0-130000 GCF_046629955.1 Centroberyx affinis | reverse complement strand
ACTTGCATTTATGACCTCTCACAGAGATTAATAGCCTATGTAATCAAATAACAGAATGAAATGCAGTATGAAATGTAAAAAAAGCACATAAAATATCAAATAGGACCCTACCAAAGTAGTTTGTTTGTTTACCATGGTAGTTTCCATTTCCATTTTCCAGTAACTAAGAAAAAATCTGTTTCTATACCAGATAAGCAAGCATTCAGCCAGTGTCGATATTTCTAGATTATGTCACTCGGTTTATCCAAAATAGCTAGTAAACAGCTCGTACATCTACAAGTTTGCTGATGTGGCTCGCGGTTAGAAAGGGGAAGGTCTCGCACCAACTGGACTGAAATTTGGAAGTGTATTTCTTCTTCTTGGGACGTGTTTCATCCATTTTCAGCGGCAAACTGAGCGGAGCAGAGCGGAGGGCCTGAGCGAGCGCGGTGACGAGTGACGCACGTCAGGCAGGGTCACCTCTGCCTCTGGGCCGGGTTGCCAGGTACCACGACACATATCCCCCACAGAAACTGAGAAACACCCATTTGATTTGTATCACTATGAAATCGGGAGATTAACGGGAGAAATTACCAATCGGGAGGAAGGGTTAGGGAGACTCCCGCGAAAATCGGGAGCGTTGGCAGGTATGAACTGGCGATCAAGACCAGATGTTTATTTAGATGAAAATGTCACAGATTACTACTTTATATGAACCGACCTGTCGATGGTGGCCTTCTCGGAGTCGATGGGTTCTGTGTAGCGGTCGTCCAGGCTGTCGGTGCTGTCGTCGTCGGCCTCCGTCGACACTTTCTTCAGCTCCATGCGGTCCATGGCCCCCGGCATAGTGGTGCACAGCAGGAGGAGGAGAGGCGGGCGGGTGGGTGGGCGGGCGGGTTCGGGTTTAGGGTTTAGGGTTTAGGGTTTAGGGTTTTAGGGTCGTCGGGGTTCAAAGTTCACGAGGCGGTGACGTGCTTCTTTCTCGACCTCAGGCGGGCCCCGGCTACCTGTAAGGAGAAACCCGATGAGAGAGGTAACGTTAAGAGGATGGAAGGCTTCGGGGGGGGGGGGCTTTAGAGACATCTGTCAGGTTAGATCTGTCAGGGTAGATCACACAACAGAAACAGGGACTTCTGATTGATATTGAGCTGCAGTCCGCTTTTGCACAATCCACATCTCTACTGTCTCAAAGCCTAGACATCTTTATCTACATCTCCTCCTTTGTGATTGGTACAGATTTAATAAAGGGAAATCAATAAGGCATAATGGCTTTTACCTGGATTCACCTCATTAGCAGACTTCTTGGAAAGAGTATACGCGTAAGAGAAAACAGTGCTTCTTTTTGTTGAGTTCATCTTAGTTTGGATGTCTGTATATTTCCATTACTTATCTTTTATATGAGCTTGTCTTTTTGTGATATAAGAACTATTTTTCCTCAGTTCGGTTTCATGTAAATCCAGTTTTATAAGGACAACTGGACATCAGAATCGGTGTATGACACTATAATAAAAATCCAATTCAATCAATCAATCTTGTTAATCTGTTTGCTAATGTCCGTCCTTGTGTGTGTGTGTGTTCAATTAAGCCAACATGGAAACAAGATTTTATTAATATCACATCGAAGCTTTATATTTAATCTAATTTAGATTCTTTATTACCTTTTGTACTCTTAGTTCTGCATCCTCCACCTCTATTCTTTGCTGCTGTAATGAGCCAATTTCCCCTCTGGGATCAATAAATGCCATCTTATCTCATATTATACAATATTACATGTGTCTAAATCACTGTGTCAATACTGTATAATGGAATCAAAACTTGTAGGACAGCAGAACTGCTACTGCGACAGTCTTGGTCTGGTCTTATCGGACTCCATAGAGGCTTTTGGCCTTGACGGAGAAGCGTTCGGGGGAAAATGAGGCCTTCTGCCCTACTAACTGATCCATCTGCCTTCCTGGAACTGAGGAACTGTTTATTATATTACCTTGAAGAGGGACATAATGTGACCTGCAACCCCGCTGCCTCACGAAGAACAGAGCGAGGATACAAGAAGCAGCCTGTTGTTCCGCTAACTCACCACTCTTACTGTGTCCATTTCACAGACGCTTGGTCATTAGCGCGACCAATGGAGCTGAACAATTAAAATCAAAATCACAATCTGAACTTGTGCAATTTCCAAATGACAGAGGCTGCAGTTAACTGCTTAAGAGACAGAGAGAGAGTTTGGTCCAAACTGGATTTGTGAACAAGGAGTTTTAGAGCTGCAGGTAATCTTTGGTCCATGAATCAAAACCTCAAACTCAGTAAATCCTGCACTTTTTTTTTACAAAATCACTTTTCTTGAAACAACTTAAAAGTTTTATTGACATGCAACTGCTATATTCTGTCAAATAATCACAATCTGATTTTTTGTCAATATCTTTCAGCCCTTAATTACCAATCACATCCTGTTTCTAAAGTCTTATGTTGACAGTAACGCCTCACTGTCCCACACTTCTTCTGTCTTTATGAAGATATTACAAGTAAACGTTGACATGCATCGAGATTGTCGGTCCGGACAAACACAAACAAACCCTGAAACCGGGTCAGAGATGCACCGGGTTCATGAGGCCGGCTGACTGCCCCCGACGGGCCGCTTCACTCAGCCTCACCGATGGCAAAAAAAACAAAAAAAACAAAAAAACAGCCACAGTGCCGCACGATGGCACATGCTTACATTTTCCACAGCATTCATCGATCAATTACCTCCGTTACGCAAGCAGGAGATCAGAGACGGCCAACGAAAGCACGTACCGCTCCGTTTAAAATGATTTGGACTGCCAATTACCCACAGTGCCGTGCGTCAGCCGCACAAAGAGCTCTTTGACCGGATCTGAAGGAAGGATCCCACATGCTTCCTCTGTTCCTCTGACAAACAACTCAGGGAAAACACCGACCATGGCAACAGGTAGAGGAACAACAACAACAACAAAGAGGGAGAAGCAGGCTGAAGTACAGACCGTGTTGTGTTTGAGTTCAATGTTTAAAGTGGTAATCCATAAGATCCTCATTTGCACTGTACTGCCCAGAGATCACCTGTCAATCAAACAGTGTGGGCGGAGCTTGGATTTTCTGTTGCTGCAGTTTGAGTTTCTCTTTTCTTTGCCTGTTCAGCCATGGTGGCTATCTCTGCTCATGCTAACTACCCAGTTCTTCTTCTTCTGTTGATTCCAAACAAATCAGGAACGCATCACTTCCTGCGATGCTTAGAACAGACAATGGAAAATCTTTCATCAACTGGATATAGGTTGGATCAGCAATTGTTGATAGAGAGTAACAAAACAGACATTTATTTATATGGAAATGAGGATTATTACTTTAAAGCTGCTACTTCACAGCTGGTAAAAAAAAAGGCGATGGTCACCACCATTTGTGCAACAGTTTGTAATGAGGGAAGTGGATGACGGAGCAACAGGGCCTTTTGCATCACGACATGTAAAGTGTGTTTACAGTCAACACGCCTGTGTGTACTAATCCGCAGAAAGCTTTCCATTTTGCAACCAAGCCACAAAGTCAAAGGTGTCAAAACTCTCATAAACTCAAACTGGTTTACGGCCCTTTCAGTTTCAACCCATATGAAGATATTCAACTCACTTTAAGGTGATTCAGAAGTGTACAGTGTCTTTCTGTCTCAAGATGTTTGGTTAATTGTGTTTTATTCATTGGCACTAGGGCGATATGGACAAAATCAAATATCACAATATTTTTGACCAAATACCTCGATATCGATATTGCAACAATATTGTAGGGATGACTATTGGTGCTTTCACAAAATATTTACACGATGAAATTTTTGATAAATAACCATCAGTAATGACTAAGTGGGTAAAGGCAAATAATAGAACAGCTAGAACAGTCTGGTAAGTTCAGAAAATGACATCACTTTACTGTAATGCAGCCTTTAAAACCAGGAAAAGACACTTAAGCCATATCACCATATCACGATATTACGATATCCAAAATCTAAGACGATATCTAGTCTCATATCACGATATCCCAGCCCTAATTGGCACGTTGTGTTTTTCCTTGTGATCTTGTCCTTCTGAAGCAGGCTGCTCCACAGGCCCGATATCTGTGAGCCAGCGGGGGATTAAGCGGGTACATTACCGCTACATCCGTATCAAACACACTGGTACACCTAATCTCTCAGTGTCGCTGTGTGCTGTGTGGCGAGAGAGGCAGAGAGACACTTTTTCACTTCCCACTGCCAAGGGGATTAACCAGTCTGACTAGGTTAACTTCACACGTTCCGCAATTTAACACCGTCGTCCCTGCAGCCGCGACACAGCGCTTAACACACACACATGTGGCGAGACACACACACACACACACACACTCATCACTACATTAGGAAGCGTGCCTTCACACGTCCATTTAAACACAAATTCAACCCACTCGGCTCGCGTGGCTTTTGCATAATCATTGTTACGCAAATACACTCCAACCTGGCTTTGTCATCTTCTTCTTCTTCTTCTGGTGTCTGACCGTGACGCTGTTTTAGAGGAAGAATATATTTCATGACGCTGATGGCATGCTGTGACTAATTCTGGATCTGAAAGAAGCGTGCCAACTACGGTATGCAGTATGCATGGGGAACTCTGAAATGAGACAACAGGAAAAAACGCAACACACAAGTCACCCAAACCCAGCTGGTGCGAGACTACAACCTCACTTCCTTCCTTCCGCTGCCAGCTCGATCGGAAACGACACCGAAAAAATGAAGAAAACACACACACACCGCAAACACCACACAGTCAACAAGTTAATGCCCAAAAAACAAGTCACACGAATCCAGTTTGGATCACAGACTGGGAGCACCACAGGCGTATTTTTATCTTAATTTAATCTACAGCATATATGTGTACTTTAACATCAAAACAATCATTGCAAATCAGACGTTGAAAGCAATTTCTAGGTTATGTCAAAACCAAAAACCAAAAACGCTGACTGGAGATGTGAAAACGTGCAACTTTGCTCTGGCTCTCGGATGTTTTGCATTCTAGTGTCAGTATAAAGAAAATCCACTTTTCAATGCGAGATGAAACCGGGCTTCTCTCTCATGCACAAACACACGATTCACCAAGAGTTCAGGAAGGACAGGTCGCTTTAAAGACCTCCGTGTCTCCAGTCAGCAAAAAAAAAACATCGAAAACACCCCAAAAACACAGCGAGTGTTGCATCAGCCGTAACACCCGAGAGCCAAATTCCTTCAGCGGGAAGCAGAGGAGCCACCTGACTCCGCTCCACCGGGGATGAGAGACTCGCCCAGGAGCCGTCTCTCCCTCAAACACACCCTGCTGCACAGAGAGAGAGAGAGAGAGAGAGAGCAGCGAGCGGCGAGACAAGCAGGCTTCCACTGCATGAAGAGCAGCTGTCACCAAATCACACCCTATATAATAAGGAGGAATACTATTTTGCAAATCAGCATCTGAGGAGAAATAATCACTTCACTGACTTTTAAAAAATGAGCTTTACTTCCATGCAGCAATTATTTTATCAGAGCAGAAGTCAATTTTTTTTAGAACAAAACTCCCTATGAGTGCAAATGATCAGATTTTCCAGGCATACTCACTCACTGTAAAGCTCCTAAAAGAGGCTGCAGGACCGTCCCGCTTGTGTTTCTTAACGGTTTTTGTTTTTACAGACAGAGAGAGAGAGAGAGATCAGAGAGAGAGAGAGAGAGCAGAGAGAGAGGGAACTGCACGGGCGAGGAGCTGCAGCTCTTTTGTAACTCAGGTGAGAGGGGGAGGCTTTTAAAAAGGGAAGAGGCAGGGTCTGCCCCGACCAATGAGGACGCACACACGGGACGGTCAGGCCCCTCCCCCTCTGAGCACGCTCCTAACCCCCCTCCCCAAACACACACACATGTCTACCTCAGCAGAGAAGGACAAGAGGGCCAAAGGGAGGACAACTGAGAAACAAACTGAGGCACGCAAGAAAAAAAAAGGAAAAGAAAGTAAACGCAGGGAAAGATTTATTGCAGTCTTAATGTCAATAACTAAACTCTAGGAAACTTCAGCTAAAACCTGAAATTCTGAAAACCAAAAACCTTGAAAAAGCAGAGCGAAGCGTTGTTTTAGTGAGAGAATGAAAAAAGAGAACAAAAGACAGAAGACAGAGAGAGAGAAAGTGAAGACAGACAGAGAGAAAGAAGACAGAGAGAGGACAGAGAGAGAGAAAGAGAAGACAGAGAGAGAGAGAGAGAGAGAGAGAGAAGACAGAGAGAGAAAGAGAAGACAGACAAAGAGAAAGACAGAGAGAGAAAGAGAAGACAGAGAAAGAGAAGACAGACAGAGAAAAAGAAGACAGAGAGAGAACGAGAAGACAGACAGAGAGAAAGAAGACAGAGAGAGAAAAAAGATAAGACAGCGAGAGAGAAAGAAAAGACAGAGAGAAAGAGAATACGGTGAGAAAAGGAGAGAATGAGAAGACAGACAGAAAGAGAGGAAGACAGACAGAGAGAAAAAGAGAATACAGTGAGAAAGAGAAGACAGTGAGACAGAGAAAGAGAAGACAGAGAAACAGAAGACAGAGAAAGAGAGAAAGAGAAGAAGACAGAAAGAAACAGAAGAAGACAGAGAAAGAGAAGACAGAAAGAGAAACAGAAGAAGACAGAGAGAGAGAGAGAGAGAGAGAGAGAGAGAGAGAGAGAGAGAGAGAGAGAGAGAGAAAGAGAAGAAGACAGAAAGAGAAGACGAAGAAGAGGGAGAGAGAGAGAGAGGATGGAAGTTGATGAAGAGGGAACGGGGATCTGAAACTGTCTGAGTCTGTGTTCGACTCCTCAGACACTTGGAAAAAAACACAAGTGTCATTTGAAGCAATCGTCTCTCCATCAGCCGACAGACAGCAGTGAGCTCCAGCCGTTAAATAGCTGCGGTCACTTCCCCAACACCAGGTCATGTGACCTGTCACATGACCACACACACACACACACACACACACACACACACTTTTATCCAAGCGCAAAATTAAACACAGATGTGGCAGATGAGCAGCCAAGATGACACAGGCGACTGCTGTTGCGTCACCAGCTGGTCGGCCTTGGCCTCACACACACACACACACACAGACACACACACACACACACACACACACACACACACACACACACACCTCCCACCCTACGAACAACTGCTACCACTGCCTCCTACCTCCTTTGTACCTTCACTAGTGTACACCCACACACACACACACACACACTTGACTGCACATGCACACACACACACACACACTTGACTGCACATGCATACACACACACACACACACACACACAGGCATGTTGAGGGTAAGTGCCAGTGGTTCGGGGTAGGTTGTGCCGCAGGCTGACCAATCAGAGCGCAGCGTTTCGGGATGTCGCTGCGCCCAAGGTCATGTTCGCTTCTGGGATGCAGCTTTATCTCTGTCCACTTTGTAATGTCTCCAAATGTAGAAACACACACACACACACACACACACACACACACACACTCACTCACGTGCACAAACACACACCGTTCCATGCATGAGGAACCAGCTGCACCACCCTTTTTTTCGAGTTAGCTGCTGGTCAAAAATCACAATGAAAGAAGAGAGCTTGAGCCGTTCTGCAGGTGAACTGACCAAAGGACCAAATCCAAAAGTTAACTTTGTATCTCCCAACTTTTCATGAAGCAAAAACAGCCTTGAGTTTAGCTTGACCATCATGTGATTTGAGTTCATCTACTTAAATAAACTATTACAAGGAATGTTTTTCACCTAACAATGATGATATGAAATCATTACCATCCATTCCACTCCACTCAGCAGTGGTGGAAGAAGTACTGAGATCTTTTACTTCAGTAAAAGTAGCAATACAACAATGTAAAGATCCTCCATTACAAGTAAAAGTCCTGCATTCAAAATCTTACCTAAGTAAAAGTACATAAGTATTGGCAGCAAAATGTACTTAGAGTATCAAAGTAAACATACTCATTATGCAAACTGTCCCCATTTAGAGAGTTATATTTTTCATAAATTATTGGAATATTAATACTGATTTATTGACATACATGTACATGTAAGCAGCATTTTAAAGTTGTCAACGTGAAGCTAATCTTAACAATTTAGCTATACTTTTGGGTAGTCTAATCTACAACAATGCTATTTTATAGTTATTTTATAAAGATGATCAAATGTTTTAACTATACAATATTGATCTGAAAAGTAACTAGTAACTATAGCTGTGAAATAAATGTAATGGAGTAAAAAGTACAATATTTCCCTCTAAAATGTAGTGGAGTATAAGTACAAAGTAGCATACAATGGAAATACTCAAGTAAAGTACCTCAAAATTGTACTTAAGTACAATACTCAGTTACTTTCCACCACTGCCATTCAGCTAAATTAGAACTATCCAGATGTTGTGACAAATTGTGACAAAACACCCAAACACACAAGATTCCTCCTCATTACCAACAGCTAACACGTAAACAAAAATGACGACTATAATGATCTTTTCTTCTCAGTCATCACTTGCAGTCATGATTCTACAGTGTCAGAGTACAGTCATGGTGACTTATTATATAAGTGAATATATTAGCAGGGACAAACAGAAACATTTGCTTTCAGATGCACAAACCTTATTTTTCTGCTAACAAGTGGTGGTACAACACGTCAGAAACAAAGTAAAGAAATAGTCTGTTAAAAGTTGCGGGTTTTCTACTCATCTTCAGCCCAAAAAAACAACAGAAAACAAAATAAAAGTCAGAAAATTTCCTTCGGGCCTGCTCATTAGCTTCTCAGGGGATCGGGAGTGAAAGAGAAAAACGAAAAACAAAAAGGAAGATGCTTGAAAATCATCACGGAAGAAACAAATGCAGCAACAAGTGAGTGGCAAAGGAAAGGTAAATTCCCAGCGACCCTGAACGCACCGCGGCGGACCTTCACAACAGCAGCCACGGGGAGATTCCTTAAATGGCATCACACTCCTTCAAGTGCGAGGGGGCTTCACACACACAGAGCGGCTCCCGGCCAATCAGCTGCTCCGAGGAAGCCCTGCCTCAGCCAATCCCGTCGCATACCAAACCGGGCCGGGGTTAGGCCGGGCTCAGGGTGAGGTCATAAACTTTGGGGGGTGGGTGGGGTGGGGGGCAGGGGTTCACAGCTCAAGCTCAGAGAAATCTCACACACACACACACACACACACAGACACCATGTTACCTGACTGGTATCTCTATAATGCAGAATAGTAATTACATTAATTTGTAATGCAGGTATAATGTCAGGTTGTTTTTTTTTGTATTTATTTATAATTTTATTGTTTTTCTTGACATACCACAACTCTGAATTTGATTAAGAATTTACGTTTCCTCAAAATCAATATTTTACTTGAATTTGCCTTTTTTCTTATGTTCTTTTAACCTGATTAACAAACTGTTTTGTTTCTCTAGATTTTGAGCCGTTGCCTCATGCCACATGGATTTCCTATTGTGCCATTGCTTATTACGTATATATGCGGGTTATACTTGTCCGGTGGTTTATTGAGAAATCACTTTTTGGAAACACTTTCTTGATACACTGGAGCCAAGAGGACTCAGTGAAGAGTTGTCTTTATTTTGTTTTTTGTGAGGTTTTTTGTGATATTTTTCTGTTATGTTAAAACATGTAGGTTTGCCTAACCTAGATCATGTTTAGGCTATGCATGGATGAAGGAAATCAATTAATTAGGCTATTTTGCAATGCATAGGACTAAATATTTTCTTATTGTTGGAATAGCCTAGAGGTTGTTTAATGTGCTCAGAGTGTTATTAAGATTACTCCTTATGTCCTCTGAGTGTTGTTATTAGTACATCGAAAAAATGATATGCTAACTTTGTGATTTTTTTTGGAAGCTGCTACGTCAGCCTGATTACCAGTAAGAGTCACCTGCGAGTGACCGATTCAGTTTGTTTGCCTAAAAAGCCTAAATAATTAAGATCCGTTTGGATGGGACTAAGATTACAAAATGCATAATACTGGTCCTGTGTCAATCTCTCCTCAAGACAACATGGACTGAAAACTAATAAAGATTCATTCAGCTCTGGAAAGGTTACAGGTCAATCTGTCCTCACTTTCTCTTTCTCTTGTCTATAAATATAATCAGCATCCAGAGGGAATTGCCTCTTCCCTGAAAGTGTTGCTCATGTTTTCCCCCAGCTGTCTGATAGGAATCCCTCTGCATCTCCCCACTCTCTTCACAGCCTGCATGAACCAAACTTCCTGTAATTATTGTTTTTTGGTAAACACTATCCTACTTACTGCTGGCCAAAACAATTCAGACTATTTTAAGAAGTTCACTTAAAATCTTAGCTCAAGTTGTATACATGTCTTTGTTTTTGTTTTGTTCTTTCCTCTTTGTTTGTTTGTTCTAAAGCGAGGACAAATCTGTAATACTGAATGTATTTTATGACTGTTTCCTAAATAAAAAAAGATTTAAACACAAAATCTTAGCTCAATCTTTAATTTGCCAAAGTGTGTTTCTTTGTGGCGAGGAAGTATCTACCTACCGTTTCTGCGTTTGTTTTGACACCAAAACTCATTCTGTATCTGTGGTATTTTTACTCAGCCGGACCAGGAGGGACAAACAGTATGTTTGATTCCAATCGATCCAAACTTTGAAAAAGGCTTTGGTCATTATTTGGTGAGATGACTGCTCAAAAAAAGCGTCCAGTGAGATTAGGTAACAGCAGAGACAAAAGCTGTGCACAACTCACACCCAGATGGGCGTAAACCATTTAGCTTATTTTAGTCTAATTTCAGTTTACGGCTGTTGATGGTTTAAGTGGCTGGTTGGCTGCCTGGTTTAACCCCTGTGTGTCTGTTTCAACTGTGGAGAGATTTAGGCGTCGTAAAAGATCCCAGATCAGCAAACAGCCCCCCACCCCCCCCACCCCTTCAGCTAATTAACATTTAACCAGGGTTTTCTGCCGTGGGCGGAGCTGGCCGGCGGTTACGTGAACGCGGCGGTGTTTTCTGCAGCGGGAGAAAAAAAACACAGAAGTTTGATATCAACTGGTAAACAGGAGGATGTTTCCGCCGCAGATCAAGGGGTTTATTGACCTTCCCCTTTTAGGCCAAAACATCACCAACGTGAGGCCATGGCCACTCACAGGTAACCTGGAGCGTTTGACTGGGGATGAATCGCTGAAAATATCTCTCTCACACACACACACACACACACACACACACATCCAAACGCAGCACTTCAGCCGCCTCTGTCACCAAACCTTAAGAGCTGGAATTTGAAGGCATCTAAAATAAGCCTTTACCTCTCGGCTCAATGTGACACCGCTGTGAATACCACACACACTCCGCCGCTGACTCATTAGCCAGATGACGCCCAAATATCGGCACAGTTGTAAACGGAAAAGACAACTTTCCCTTCCCTTTCACATTCATTTCTTAAAAAAAATATAATTCCATAATTTTCTGAACTCTGTGAGGGATTCCTTGAAAGCGCTTGGGCCTCTTCTAAACTATTTCACAAGTCCAGGGCAGCGTATATTTCCGTCCCCTCCGTGTAAATTCTGTCCGCTCTTTTCACTTGTTTGCCAGCTGGTATCGGACGCAGCACACATCACATGATACCGGCATCTCACACCTTGTAAAAAATGAGTGCATCGTCAATCTAAACCCCCGCTTTCATCCTCCATCCATCCTCTTAAAGGGAAGCTTCAGTCTAGAGCTTCTGGAAAGGTTAAGAGTTTGTTTCCAACACAAACCAGAGAAACCAGAGGATCCAGTTTGTCACCGAGTGCCTTAATGAATAAAAGTTGCAAGCTTCACATCTACAAAGTGGCACACATTCACACCTGGGAGTCTTCTTCTGCTGTTGGCTTCTGAGCGGCTGGTTGTTCAGTGCCTTGCTTACAGGCACTTCAGTGTGGCTGTGGAGGAGGTGAGAGGGTTTTCTCATTCACTTTCCCTGCAGACTGCTGCTGACCGTGAGGCAACAAGCCTCCAGGCTCCAAAGTTTTGTGTCACTTTCTTTCAAATTTTTCAAATTTTTGAATGAGTTTTCTGGGAGAATCTGCCACCGGCCTCCTGTTAGCATCTGTTAGCAACACTAGTGCAAGTCAATGCAGTATCACACAGTTTCCAAACAGTCTTTTTAAACAGTTGTCTCGCTTATGTGCACAATTCATACAGATACTGGAGTATATTGATAGCCTGCATGTGAGTTTGAGAGTAATGATGTCGTACTCCATTGATTTGCGCTAGCATTGCTAACAAATGCTAACTAGTTTGCTAGATAGTTTCTCAAAAACAAAATTGTGGTGTGAAAACTTTCTGAATGTCCTAAGTGGGAGCTTGGTTGTTGATCAATGGGATGAGTTACTAAAAATCATGAACCTTCCCTTTAAATGTTACGCATGACTTTAAGAAAGACCCCCCCCCCCTCACTCTCACACCCCCTTACATCCCTGCACACTTTGGTCAAGTTACAATTCCTTGAATTAACACTAGTTAAGAAGGTTCAGAAGGTCTACTTTAAGTGGTAAACAGAAAAAAGCAGCTGCACACTGATAACTGATGCAGAGAATATCCATTCATCCTCTTTCTATATTATTTCTGAAATCTATCCCAGCATGCATTGGGCAGAAGGCAGGGAAACAGCCTGAACAGATCGCCAGTCCATCTGCAGAGAATATTTATTCACCAAATTCTATTCTCTATTCTCTGTATTGGAGTTATACGCGTGCAGCTTCTTTTGTCTGTTTAGTTATTTCCCAGCACCTCACTAACCCAGGTGTGCGTCTTCCTGAGTGTTTCAGACTCTAGTTTAGCTTGTAAAACCTGCAGGAAACCTTCACTTTAACCTGATAGCCACAGTCTCATCTCTGTAATAAGAGTAATGAGAAGAACTAAATCATCAAACACTGAATGAACAAGTGAACAACACTGCAGAAAGCCATGTTGCTCACTGTATGTATGAGTCTATTCATGCAGCGGCTCTTACGCAAGCGGTTCGACCCGACCAATCACAACAAGCATGACTCCTGGGACAAATTTACAAGTGCTGCTCACATTCAATGGCTCACTGTGACGACCTCGCATGTCGCTGTTTGTCCTCAGTCATAACACATAATACTCATCTCCTGCAGAAAAGAAAAGAAAAACCGCGTTGGAAGCCACATACACATCTGCGGTGAACCGACTCAGCGGTGCGACTCTGACGATCCCAGTCGGATGAAAGCAAGTCAGTCTTTCCACTTGGGAAGTTTACATCGCACAGGAATTCATTACATGTGGCACGTCAAGAGTCAGCAACCGCACCCCCCCCCCCCGCCCCCCCTCCTTCCTTCAATTTTTCCTCTCTTTTACACCGCTGTCATACATTCTACATGTTGGATGCATGTGTTAGGGCTGCAGGCCAGTCTGGGCTCGACTAGTGCTGTCCTGTTCCTCCAAGCAAATCTATACACTTACAATGATTTGCCAACAGATTAAAGCAGTAATCTGTGACATTTTCATATAAATAAATGTCTGTTTTGCTCCTATTTATCTCTGATTGCTCTAACACAACAGCGATCCAACATATATCCAAGCTTTTCCACTGGTAGCAGACAAAGAAAAGAGAAACTCAAACTGCATCAATAGAAAATCCAAGCTCCGCCCCCACACCCTTTGATTGACAGGTAATATCTGGAACGTGGCAAGGCAAGGCAGCTTTATTTGTATAGCACATTTCATACACATGAAAGACTCAAAAAGTAAACTAGTGCAGAAAAAGACAGTGCAAGAGGATTAGAAAAGTGAAAAGTGCATTAAAATCACATTTAAAAGAAGAAAAAAAAAGATACACCACAGTGGTGAGGCTGAGCAACAAAGACGGAGACTAAATAATAAATAAAAACAAAACACAGATCTGGAGGATTGGTTACTTTAAATCACTGAAGATTTAAGATGAAGTCTCACTCTGAATTCAACCTTTTCCCATTCAAAGCCTTCAGGAGTTCTGTAAACCTAATGAAAACAGCAGCCTGGTGGTATTTTTTGGGGGATGAAACCATAGTATAAAAACACAAGCTAATATTCGGCTACTATCCAGCGGCATCCCTCCGATTCCCCAACTGAACTCTTCACTCCGAGAACCTGCACACGTGTTCGGTGTGTGAACAACGCCCATCCATCACCGTCTGACATGTAGGTGTGTTTCAGACCGAGAGCAAGGTGTGCTTTAAGAGGACGAGTGTTCCCACAGGTCGCAGCATGTGAGCCGGAGTACAGAAGGTCCTGAAACCTCCAAAACACGCCGAGGAGCGCTCCACGGTCTAGCGTACGCCTCTTAGTCGAGCACAGATAACAGAACATCTACCAGACATGAGCAGAAGAGCCACTAAGAAATCTACGAATGTGATCGTCTCTTGTAAAATTCATTTCCTTTTTCCCTCATTTCTGCTGTCTGAGGATGCCACTAGAGTTAGCTAATCCCTCTCTGGACGGCATTAATATCACCAGAGGAAGTCCAGTGATTGGTCGTTTTTACCTCAGGACCCCAAAATTTTACCCCTGTTCAAAATCATATCAGTGATTTTCTAGGCCTAGCCTGGTGAAATTTCTGGCTGAAATGACTCACTAAGTTTGACTTAAACTTAAATGTCATGGGGTAATTTTATTGACATTTGGTGTTTCACGAAATAAGTGACTTGTAATGACTCGGACCAACTGGAAGACAGCTTTGTCTGTACTATGGGTGCGGTGCAGCCTGGTTTCCCGATATTTTATGAAATCATCACAACCTGGCAGCTAGCCGAGGTAATTCACCCCAACAACAAACCTCGAACCCTCCCTTCAACACATGGAAACCACAAATCTGTGTCTCCAATTACAGACTTGTTCTTATCGTATATGATTTAAACTTTGATTCATATAGCTGACACAGTGGAAGGTCTGTGTTAAAATACTGTGTAAGAGGGCGGGAAATCACAAGGAGGCGGCAGAAGGAGGATTTTGGAAGGAAGGGGCAGGAGGCAGCAGGAGACCGAAGCTCAGACACTCCTGGAGAGCTCAAAAGGAAAAAAGGCAAATTCCCATGAATGATGTAAAACAAAAAAAACATGTTGACGAAAAATTCTGACTGAACAGCGACACGAACACCCGCTTCAGTAAACAACGTCCTGGCCTTTTGTCCGTACGCCCGGTCTGTCCTGACCTTGTTTGTGAACTCTTCCTCTCTCTCTTGTCCGTCTTATCAGCTGGTATCGATCTCCCATGCGCCCACAATGACGGTGGCGCTCTGCTTTGTAACGGCCTCTGACTCCACGCAAGCTCAAGGTTTCGGCCTTGACTTTGCTAGCAGGCCGGGTGAAGGAGGTGCGGGTCGGACAGCGGGCACCAAGACAACTTTCTGTTATTCGGACAGAGCTAGAACAGTCAGTCCGCCACAAAATGACTCAGAGTTTCTCCACTTCTTGACGCACGAGCCAAAAACACTAAGAAGGCTCGTTCTGTCCTACTTTTCACCAGGTTTTGAGGTATGAAAACACCCATCCCAGTTTAATTCGAGAGCCTGCAGTCCCTACTTATAGCCAAATATCTCAAATAAGTCACGGTACAGGTATAAAAGACGTCATTACCCCACCTAAGATTTGGGACAGTCTGCTTATTCAGCAAGAATGCCACATTTGCAGAATTATCAGCAAAATGTGTTTGCTCTCCACTGGTTTACACCACTCTGGACGCCTGCCAAACAAAACAAACCACAGGAACCATTTTGTACAGAATGTTGTGCATTTTCAAGTTCATTACTTGGTCGCAAAACAGTGTAATCCACCTGTGTGTTTGTTGTAATTTAGTAATCAGAAGGCTGCATCAACGTGACCTGCTCCTACCTAACCACAATGAATTCTTTTGCTATAGGCTTTTATCACAGTGTATAGTCATTAATTAAGTGTATTTTCTTCTTTAAAAAGATACTTTTATGGACATTTTATTGGCCAACACCCTAAAAACAGAAAAGCTGATCCTCCCCCCCAACATCCTCTACAACAGTGGTTCTCAACGTGGGGTCTGGGGACCACCAGGGGTCCTTGAGGAGGTTCCAGGGGGTCCCCCAGCAAATTGATGAATTGTTAAATTTCAGCATTATTTAATTTACAAGAAGTTAACACAATTAGATAATGTAGAAGAATGACTATTCTGACCATAGTTCCTCTGTTATCTCTCTACCTACAATACAGACAGTCATGGAGTTCTGGACAAAATCATATCTGGGTTTTGGGTTTGAGAGACAAAATCTCATCAGACGGTGGTCAGTGGCCCTAATGTGAACTAAATTAGGGCTCCATGATATGAAAAAGGTTGACTGCTCTACAAGTTCAAATGAAGTGCAGCAGAAGCCGAGAGAAAAGACGAGACAGTGACACCCTTCACATTATGTAAGCAAGAATGTAATATAGGTCAATTACATTAGGCAAAATGGGTCACACAGGCAAAATGGGTCATCAGAAGTGCAGTGTGTCCATTTCTATATAAACAGGACAGTGTGGGACTCTTGATCCAGTCTGAAGACCATGAACCTGGAATAACGTGTTCTCAGGTTTTTCTCAGACGTTTCATAAAATTGTTATCAACCTGAGGCTTGCATTTGGAAGTTTGGATAGTTTGGAGGAGCAAGGACAAAAGGAAAGACTGTAATGATGTTTCCTCTCCTCCCCCTCCTCCTCCCCTGATCTCTTTTCCCTCCTTTCATAGGATAATTTGAGCACCGGAACCGTCGCAGAGAAACGAGGCATCGTCTTTGTTTTGTTCAGGGAAGAAGAGGCAGTTTCTCACCTTTTGTTGCCTCTCCTCCAACATGGCGGCGTCTCCCCTATCCGCCCGATAAACACTCCTCTAACAGTCCGTCTGTTACCTGACTTGATGTTTCTATTCTTCCTCTCAATCACTCTTTAACGACTGTGTTTCTCATGCAATCATGGCCGCTTTTCACTGAAGTCCTGGTGTAAATAAAATCACCCTCCTTTACTGATTTGTTGATTTAACTCATACATCATACAGAGGTCAACCGGTGACATTAACGACATGATAATCCCAGTTATTTTGCGAAATATTGTGATCACGATTATTAATCACAACTACTGCTCTCGTTTTGTTTTTTATTGCACTTTTTGCACCTTGACATATACTTTCGTTTTTTCCACTGCTGCATTTCTCCAAGTAGCAGCAGCTAGTAAGTCTTGTTTTCACTCTACTGTCTTCATCTCATTGTGTCTTTATTTATAAAATTCAAATAATTAGCTACTTTATTACTGTGTGCTGCTGAATTGTGATTTCACTGATATATCTTTTGCTCCCTAGTTCTTCTGTACATATGTTTCTTTTTTCACTTGCACCTTTAAGTTGGACACTTACGCAATGACTTTTTTGGAAATGTTTTTTTTGAACTAGACCTTTTTTTGTCTAAGCCTTTTTATTTGCAGTGTGCAGAATTATTTTCCTATTGTCCTAGTTTACTGATCTGATATCTGAAAGTTACTGACTAAAGATCACCAGCAGTAACATGAGGCTTCATCTATTAAAAGGTTCTTTGACTTTGTACGCTCGCTTCAAAGAATAGGAAACAAAACAAATGAAAACTGTAGCGTTTATACCTTGGATGAAGGTGGAAAACAGCTTCAAGTTGGGAGAAGATAAAGGTAAATCACTAACTTTCATGGCAACTTTTTCCAACTAGAGATCAAAGTAAATGACAAACTTTAATATCAACTTTTTCGGCTTGGATTTAGACATTTGCACAGAATTTATATGCAAGTATTCTAGTAGTCAGCACTTTAACTCCTTGGTGTCGACAAACATGCTCCCTGTCTTTGAGCAAAACACTGAATCTCTACCAGCTTTAGGGGCTGCTGTTCTCCAGCTGACCTCTGACCTTTGACCTCTGAACTCCTTGTGGTGAGTGGCGGGAAGCGAAAAGAGGATTTCCCTACGAGGATCGCTAAAGTATCTCATTTTTTACACCAATTTGATTTTACTCCCCAAAACTGACATAAACTCAATCCTCAAATATCAGCCCTATGCTTCAGATGTGGTATAAAGTGAAACCATTTCGATATGACACATGCAACACGCTTTCTAAAATTGTTGACACTCACTTCCCACAGGAAAAGAAGTTGTGTCTTGTAGGTAATTTCACTGATATTAGCGGAAATCTTAAGGGGAATTTATAGATAGAAAGCTCTTTGCATTGCAGTAACATGAAATTCTTAACTGTCAGCTCTCATTAGGACTTTGGCTCTCAGAGATGAATAGATGTGGAGAAGATTACACATATTTCAAAGGAAGAAATATGACTTTTCTGAAAATCTGCCAGCTTTACATTTACTATACTGAAACTTTGCCTTTGTCAACAATGGAAAGGTATAACACAGATATGATGAAGTGATTCTGTCCAAATTCTCTCTCATGCAATTGGTCTAAATGTCTCTATTTGCTGTTTGAATATAAGTTTGTTTGTTCTATATTCTGTGCAAAAAAAAAGTATCACATTAAAAAACTACAATGCAATCACAGATGCATGCGAACGCTTTAAAGTCTCCTCAATGCACATTCCAACTTATTGAATTATGCAATGTGTGAGGTAAAAATAGGCAAACCCCCCCCCTCAAATTGTCCGCTGCAGCCGCCTCTCAGGTTTCAACCGAGCGGCGTGACTGACGGTGTGTTTTGGAAAACCTGTCAAACCCTCCGACTCCCCCACCGGACTGACTGTGTCTTTGTGTTAACGATATACATCCACTCCCACTCGGCATCTGGCTCTCGCTGCCAGTCAGCGGCTCCCAGCAGGCGCAAAACGCTCCCCAAATTGCATCAGCCGGCAGCCCTATAGGGTTTGACCTACATCTGTTATGTCACTCAGGTCTCCCGACAGCCAATCAGGAGAGAGGAGCCACAGCTGAGCACCGCCCCCGCTGACAGGTGTGTGTGTGTGTGGAGATGGAAAAAGCGTTCAAACGTGTCGTGGCATTTCACCTCACCTGCATGTTTGTAAAGTTACTGAAGGGTTTTTTTTTTTTTTGTGAGAGGCGATGAATGCAAAATGTTTAAGGTTATAATGCACAAAATAAAGCAGAACTGAAAAGACACTGATTGGATATGAGAATGATGTCAGAGCGTTGGAAGTTAAAGTGGTGATCCATGACATTTCCATACAAATAAACGCATAAACACAACAGTGATCCAACCTATATCCAGTTGATGAAAGCTTCTCCACTGTCTGTTCTAAACAGCTTGTGTCTGGTAGCTCTTCCCTGGGAAAAACATTATATATTTCTGGTTTGTTTGTAATAAACAGAAGAAGAAGAACTGGGTAGTTAGCATGAGCAGCGATAGCCACCATGGCTGAAGAGACAAGAGAAAAGAGAAACTCAAACTTCTTTGCAGGAGGTGCTTAGCAATCTTTCTTCTTTTCTCCTGTTTTTCATTCTTACTTATGCACGTTACTTTAAAGAAAAGTTAAGTACATGCATTGCCTTTTCTAAATGATTCTTGATGATGCACCTCACTCCTTTAACCCCGCCACAGTACCCATAATCACCATAAAACACATCTATTTCGGTATTATTACAACTGCAGATACTTAAAATGCCAAAAAAAAGTAGGTGGAGCATCACTACAAGAAGCTGTTTATGCTGGATAAAAGTCTTTACCATTTTGACCTATTTCATAATTCACATGACTTCACACAGACTGACTGGTACATAATGTACATGCAGAAAAACCACCAGACCAGTTCAAACAGATACAGCTCTGCTTTGAGCCCAAGCTGAAGGGTCTGGTCAGGCAGCTGGGTATTTTTAGCAGTCAGAGGGTATTTATAAAACTGATCTCACCGCTTAAATATGCCCAAGCCTAACTATTCTTTAAGATATCGTACATGCTGAATCTCGTCTGTGTTTTAAGTCACAGAGCGGCGTCTTATGACCGAAGTCACTCGTGTGTTTGGACCTCAGATCAGAATTACGATCCAAAAACTTTATAAAGACAGAGATAAAACACACTACAGCAAAGCAAGTGTCAACAACCTGAACGCTGGTCTTAAAAGCATCTAAGGAATTGCATATTATGACAAGACTGACTCCCTATAGATCCCTATAGATGCTGCAGCTCGGTCTTATGTAAGAGTGTAAACAGCCTTTTGTGACATTTTCCAGCTTCCACCCAAAGGTGAGCGAGGGAGGAGGCTCGCTCCACGCAGACACACACACTGAGCCCAAGTGCTTTGTTACTGCCAGCTTGGCTCTGAGGGACTTCAAGTTAAAGTTAAAGTCTTGATCCCCCATCTTTATAAAAGAGAAGACACTTGTATTTTGCACATGGACTTGTTATTGCAATCACAACACATTTACTGATCCTCCACAGTGAACCCTGCAGGCCAGAATCAGACTCTGCTGCTGTCTGTTATTACATCAATCCCTCCTTATTTTCCTCTATTCATCAGTGCAGCATAACACTAATTCCTTGCTATAATGAACTGTAACTTATTTCACTGAATACCAACTAGGAGCAGATACAATGCAGCCTAAATGATAAAAACAACCCCCCCCCCCAAAAAAAACAAACATTTATAGTCGCCTTTGTGCTTCAGTAAAATGCGGAAAGGCAGCAGAAACACATGCAAACAGGCTGTAATGTAGTTTCTAGCCTGCTAATCAACTGGTGAGCATTGCGGGAGGAAAATGCATCTGTGACCGAAAAGCAGAATCCGACTTTAAACTCATCACCGGGATAAAGTCAATTCTGTTGTATAAATAAAGAAGCGTGTTTGGCGCTTAGCGCTGGTTTTGTGTTGACTTCAGGCAACACCCTGTAGGAAGACTGCTGCTGCTGCTGGAGCCGCTTGGCTTCAGTAGGCTATGTAGTTAGTTTAGAAATTATTTACAAAGGAAAAAAATGAAAAAAGAACATGCAAGTGTTTAAAATGTCTTAAACCGCTGCACACCGCGCAGGTAAATCGCATTCTAAGAGTTAATAGTCAATCTTACATTTTCTAATTATAACCTCAGAGCCATTTCTTTATTCTAACGAGCTAAATTGTCAGAATTAAAGTACCCGCTTCCAGCCAATCAAGTCTGGAAGTCAAAACTAAACCACTACATCACATGCAGGAGAAGAAAAAAGCCCAATAAATCGGCTACATAAAGGAGTCTTACCTACAATGTTTAAGTGTGGCGGACAGCTGCAGCGGCGCTGAGGAGGCGGACTGTAGTGGAAACCACTAGCAGAGACCCTTCCCATTTAACAACCAAGAAGACTCAGTGGAAATTTCCATCCACCATGTGATGGCAACTCTTTAAGCATCGTGTTACACTGCCAAGCAGCGCTGGGGGCTCGTTACTCCTGAAGTAATCAGTTACTCATCACCCGGTACTCGTTTCAACAGTGAAATCAGCGCGTAGGCTATTTAATTTATGACTTGGGTGGAACATTTATTTATTTATTTATTTTTGTTTGTTTGTTTTTTAACTTAAGTTGATTGTTCAGTGTTTCTTAGAGGATTCGGTTTATGTTTTTCGGTTTTGTCAAGTCAACTAAATTATGATCTTGTGGCCTTAGAATCAGACTGTTATATAGTTTAAGGAGTGTTTGTGTGACGTATAAAAAAATAAAACAATAAAAACAAGGTTTGTTAGATGACGAAAGTCTTTAGTTTTGTCTGTGGCTCTCTTACTGACTGAAATCCTTTGTTGACATTGCGCCCGTCCACATTGTAGTAAAAGACTGCCCCAAAACGCTGTAATTATGTTTTAAAGGGGAAGTAGGGAGGAAATCTTGAGGATTTAAAAATTGAATTTTAACATATAAAGTTAATAATTTAGGTTTAACTTATGTCATTGACTGTTGTTTCATTAATGAAACTACAGTGAAATTCTTGAAACAGGAGGCAATTGTTACGTCCCTCTGTATTAAAGTGGAAATCTGGGAAATCTTAATTTTTACTGTTTATTTTTTTTTGTTTTGTCTCCATCTTTAGGCAGCGCTCTTTTCTCTGTCTGTTCAGCCATGGTGGCTGTCGCTGCTCATGCTAACGGCCCAGTTCTTCTTCTTCTGTTTATTCCAAACAAACCGGAAATGTAAAACCCATCACTTCCTGTGTGGCAGGAAAGACACACTGAGTGTTTAGGACAGCAAACGGAAAGGCTTTCATCAACTGACTTTGTACTGAATTTGAGAAAGTTCAACATATATACAGTGTACAGTCTACACAGATCAATTAAGAATGAAAAAAATAGTCTGACAAGTGCTAATGGCAATGGGGAAGGAGTTGCATAATATCTTGAAATATCACACACTGCCTAGTTAGCCTATTATATCACATCATTTTTAGGCAGAATAGCAAGTGAAAACAAAGAGTCCTAAGGTTTTGATCCTTTGTGCCAAAAATAGTGTCTGGGGACCTGCAGGGGTCCTATAGAGTTTCGGGGGGGGGGGGGGGGGGTCCATTGAAAAAACAGAAATAGTTACATTTTAGAAATAGTTACATTCGCACAGTAAGAAAATGTATCAGAACCGCTATCTTAATGAAAGGATTTACATTTTCTACTGTTATCATGCTGCAGTAGGAGAATTTATTAAGGTTTAAATGAGATCACCTCTAACAGTGAAGGTCTTCCAGAGGCTGGCGGTCCCTGGGACAAAATCTTACTAAATGGGCATCCATGGTACAATGTTTATCTATTTGGGGGACTGGCCAACACACTGGGCAGATCAGATGAGCTTGTATTATAGTGTAAGTTTACATGGGGCAATGCTTCATGATGAAAGGCAATGAAGGCCATGCAACACTGACTGTTATCTGGACCTCACGAAGATCCTCACATTTAAATGATTAAGTTGAAAAACAAAATGTCCAGTATGTAAAATTGGCAGTATGGTCCCGTGGAAACCATTCAGGCCCTTCAGGTTCTTAATCATACTCACACGGTCCAACTCTAAAAATAGCCAATGCTCTCCCTCCGCTTGGAGTGTCTATCTGTATTATTCATCAAAAACGTATTAGTAAAATGGGTCAAATGTATGTAAATGTATGGCCATTTCAATGTAATTTCTACAATTGATCATGAGCTGATACATTTTTGGGAAGCATTAGAGTTCCAGTCAGTATTGGAGCAAAATGACTTCAAAGTAGCCTACTGTTAACTCACTGAGTGCGTTTAATATTCTGTTTAAATTCAGGATATTCAAATGCGATCCATATGTACAGGTAGGCTTTATGAAAAAACTGGTTACTGATCGTTCCATGTAAACGCCACATCCTAACTAAGACAAAACTTTCCTCTTCCTCTTCTTGGATAGCAGAGTGGAGGCTGATGGGAGAGATGGAAGAGAGAGTAAGATGATTAGAGGGTTATGTTCGACAGCAGTGTTTGTCAAACTTTTTGGCTTGTGACCCCTTAAAATGAAGTGACGACTACTCGCGCCCCCCATCACAGGCTGCATATGCAGAGTATTGAACAGTTTACAAAAAAAAAAAGATTTTCAGTTCATTCAAAAGAGGTTTTGCAGTTAATTATCAGAGGAGGCAGAGAGGCTGAAAACTATTCAGTATTTCACAAGAAAAAAGCAAAAAATTAGAGAAAAATCCAAAAAATTACACAAGATAATGGATTGGATATTGTATAGTAGAAATATGTTTTTTTCCTATCCCATGAATCATCTCTCAATTATCTTGCGACCCCCTGGGGTGTCTCAACCTCTAGTTTGAGAACCACTGATCTACAGTAGCAGGATGCCACATCATCAGTGAATCTGCTGAGTTTGTGATGTGCAGAAATGCTGAATCTGCTGCTGTAGAGATGGACGCTGTGTCTCATGCTCTGAATCAGACCACAGAAACCCAGTAAAGCGTCTCACATGAGAGCGATCCTCCTTCCTACCAGCTGACAATCATTAAAGATCCAGCGCTGTGAATAATCCAGTTTAGTTTCAATCTACAGGTAAGTAGGTCCAGAGAGGATTTTAGGTCAGAAGAAGGAGTCGTCGCTTTAAAGCTCAGACTCTTGTGGCTCAATGCAAATGGCAGTGGTGAGTGGTTTCACACTTGGTCTGTTTCAGCCTCCCAAGTGGACTCAGTCCAATGACTCAGCAATTTTTTGTGCATATGTGAACATGGCAAATGAACTCAGACCCTATAAAACGAACCAAACTCAGACCGCCCCAGGAAGAGGTCTGAGTTCAGTTTGTTTGTGGTGCATTTTGTGGTCCGATTGATTCGTGCAACCTGAAAACAAAGCGGCCCCAGTTCGCTTCGTGGAAGAAAGCTATTGGTCTGAGATCTCATCAATGCTTGTGGACCAGAAAAGAGAGCGAGTCCTCTTGTAAGAGTTCATATGCAGCTGGTTCACTTATTGGTCCACTTATAAATAAATGTCCATTTTGCTATTCTCTAGTGACTGATTATCACCAAATTGTCTATACACAGTATATGTCCTGAATGTGAGTTTTCTCTGCACCATAAGTGCCAGTCTGTACTCACATCACTACATGAGTTCTCGATATGTTTCTTTCTTTATATGTATTTCGAGAAATAGATCTGGTGCCCTTGTTTTGATTATTTCAAGTGCACAAGATGCGTATCATTCCCTCACACGCCCACAAGTTCATAAAATGTTCACGTTATTTAAAGGACGGGCCTGGCAAAGCATTGTCGTTCCTCTGCTATATCAAAGTCGTCGGACATTTTCTTCTTTGTTTGAAAGTCCGATAAGTAAGCGGTTAGCGTTATAAAGAGTTACCTTCAGTTTGTGTGACGTAGACCTATGCGTAGGAGTGTAAATATGTAAGTGGGGAAGATTCACGTGAACACACCAGGTCTGGGTGTGGAGGTCTTCTCCACTATCTTTGCAGTTCTTCAGAAGTGAGAAGCTTCAGAAGACTTGGAATATGCTGCATGAGCTGTATGGAGTAATTTTATGGTCATTTTTTGCCCTTTTCCGAGCTAGAATCAGTCCCCAATGACTGCAGTTGTAGATAGATAGATAGATAAATAGATAGATAGATAGATAGATAGGTAGGTAGGTAGGTAGGTAGGTAGGTAGGTAGGTAGGTAGATAGATAGATAGATAGATAGATAGATAGATAGATAGATAGATAGATAGATAGATAGATAGATAGATAGATAAATACTTTATTAATCCCGAAGGAAATTCTGGTGTGCAGTATCTTCACCTGTGTTTCAACTGGCATGAGGGACTGAATTGGAGAACGCTCGGTCTTCAGTCTAGAAATAGAGTTTGAAGAGTAGAGATTGAGGAATAGAGTTAAGGCTGCGTTACCAGTCCAGAGTTGCTGAGGTCTGTCCGAACCTGTAAGACTTGACCTAGTTAGCCAAAATAGAAAATGCCTTTTACTTGTGGCGGGGGGCCAGAGGTGGGAGGCACAAAGCCAGCTGAAGACATGGGGGGCGACACAATGTATCGCTCAGTATGGGACACAGGCTGTCTGTCAAAGGTCTCACATTATTAAGGTTTCATGATTTTGTTTTCAAACATACTTTCACGAGTTTAACAAGTTAATTTAATTAGAAATGTAAAGAAATCAACCGATCTTCTTGAATGCGGAGTGATAAAATGAGATGGGAAACAGCAGTCTGTTATTCACAAATAAAACACCTTAGAATTCAGAGCCATGTAATAACTATTTATAATATTATTATATGCATAATAATATATACTTATCTTGCTACATATAGCCGGTGTTTCAAAGCTAGATATATATTTTTAAACTTTTAAACTTTAGTCATTTCAACAAAATAATTCAATATTCAATACTTAGTAAATAATGTGTACCTGGAAAACAGGAAAAATATTCACAATATAGAGCAATATTGTGAGTATTAATAATGTATATAAAATATATACCTACTTTTGTAACACCCGGTATACTGTATATATTATATTATTCAGACAGAAGTGACCTGAAGCGCTCTCACGTGCGTGAACCTGAGCAGAGTCGTTACACTTTAAACTCCCGCAGTAAAGATAAACAAATCAGCTAATTGCACTGGAAGTACCTTTAACTGAGATGCCTCAGATAATGTGAAAGTGGAGATAATGTGAAAGTGGAGAATATTTTAGAATTTTTTTTTTTTTTATGCCTCCGCGCCGGCGACAGCCATGGCCAGAGGCATAATGTTTTCAGGTTGTCTGTCCGTCCGTCCGTCCGTCCGTCCCATTCTCATGAATGCGATATCTCAGGAACGCCTGGAGGGAATTTCATTACATCTGGCACAAACGTCCACTTGGACTCAAGGATGAACTGATTAGAATTTGATTAGAATTTGGTTATTTCTAGTTTTTTACATATTGTACTATTCTTTGTTTTAATCCCTCTTCGTAAAGCACTTTCTGTACTTTGTTTTTATACAAGTGCTATATGAATAAACAGATTATTATTATTATTTATTTTTTATTATACTTTTTTTTGTCTTTTGTCTTGTCCAGTCGTGGATTTGAGTTGATCTTTAATTGCAAATCTGAGTTGATTTGAAAGGAGGAAGTCTTTTCCAGTGTAGTTTATTTTCTTTGGACATGTGAAGGCTTGTCATCTCAGACTTGATTTAATCTCTATTTGATCAATTTAGAATAAAACATCTGTGAATCAGAAGATTTACTCCCCATGCACTATTTTTAAACAGCAGATCATAACGTTAAAAAGTTAACTGATTAAAAACTAAATTTCTAGAGCACTGTCCTGAACTCCCAGCGGCTGAATGTGATTCTGGTCTAACTTTGTTGCCGGTGTCGCTCCAGCTGCCTGACTGGTTGTTGGGGTGAAAATGCGTTGGGTGATGAGGCTGAACTGGGAGCAGCCGTCCTGCCCACTCACTGTTCAAACACCGCTGAACTCGGGAGTGTAATATTCACAAACAGAGCTTACATAAACTTCAACTCTCATTGCGCAAACCCATCAAACAAAAGCTCTCGTTATGCAACTGGCACAGAAATGACACCCAAATGTTGTAAGCAAATTTCTGCCCTTTTGTTTGATTGAAAACTGGGACAAAATCTAGTTTACTGTAAATGAAATGGGATGCATGAATAGTGAAAACTACATACTGACTGAATCTGCCATATTTGTGTTCAGAGTCTCTGACCCTGGTAGTGTTAGTGCCTTGCTCTGCTTGTTCGGCTACACAGGGAATTGAACCCCTAACCCTGGCAGTGTTGGTGCCTTGCTTTATCCATTGGATGAGTGAGAAAAGCCAAAGTGCGATCACCTACTGTTTCCACATCTGTATTTTGCTGCTGTTGAACGTTGACTTTCTATAAATTGTTTGCTGGACAAACAGCACTGGAGGGTGAATGTTGAAACCGGGTATTTGTGTTTTCATTAAAACGAACATCTGTCTGCTATAATTAGAATAAAAAGAAGTTCTCATCTGGACAGAGGGGAAACAACACAGACCCCGACAGAGACCCTCAACCTCTACAAATGGATGTTTATCCAGATGGATGTTATTTTGACCATGAGAACATCTAAGAATAGCCTCTCTACACTAATAAATTTACCGTAAAATGAAATTCAATGCAAATTGTGTTTGTTTTACAGTGTGTTTACAATAAACACATGCAATAAAAACCCATGATAAAAACAACAAGTCACCACAATATATACCATATGGACAAACATCAGTAGATATAAGCCCAGACAGGGAGTCTATAGAGGTTTTACAGCTGAGTGAAATCTCAGCAGCAACATGTGGAGCCATCATGGAGGTCCACTGGAGAATCTGTGCACAAACAATGTATAAATAACAACCAGGCTAGAAACAGAGAGCAGCTGATGCAGCTTGTTGTGGTGTGGCTGTAGATCCATTCAGTAATGTTCTCAGTAAAAGTGAATAGTGTGATAAGGTGGATTTGTTTCCAAATGACACAGTAAACTGTCTTGTCTTTAGCCCTAGTCTCTACTCCAAAACATGAAGAGTTGGAGCTTGAGAAGAGTCAGCTCAGTTAACCTGAACAAACTGTTAGCTAGCTAACTAGCCAGCAAACACACTGATGTTAATGTGAACATGCTAACACTAGCCGCTACTAGATACGTTAGCTAGTGTGCTAATCAGATGTGTTAACAACAAGACAGTGATGGTTAGCTGACCAGATACTGTTAGCCAGCTAACAAGCTGACATTATCTAAACACTCACAGAGCTGAGGACCTCCAAGATGGCCGCCAGGGGGTTCGTTATGTCACCTGATAGCTCTCTGTAGCTGTGTATTATATTTCAAATTTCCTCATCAGCCAAAAATACAAAGTTCTTATGCAGGCATCACATAATACATCATGTGCAAATTAAAGAAATAATGCACAACGTCAAATATTTCAAATATCCGTTTTACTGTCTACATTGCTCTAACACAACAGTGATTCAACTTATATTCAGTTCTTGAAATCTTTTCCATAGAAGAACTGTAATGCTGCATTCCACTGTACTATACTTGGTACAATGGAATGTACCAAGTACTTGGAAAAGTGCAACAGAATGGTCATTCAAGTCGGAGTTCCCAGTCGTAAATTTGGGCAAGATACTGTATATTCCGCTCGAGTTCTCCGACATAAACACATCTGACATCTGACATCAATTTCTACTTAATGAAACTTGATTTTACTTGATATGTAGTTTTTGTTATGAAAACGTGTTCTAACAACTTTGTAGTTTCCATTTGTAACGTAATTCAGTTGACTCGTGCTTTGTTACTAGATAGAAGTCTTTCCTAGTATGTTGTAGCCTGCTAACGTTACTAGAGAATTGTCAGATTGCTAACGTTAACGTTAATGGAAAAAGCGCGTTTTCCCGAGAAGACTCACTGGAACGTATTTATGCCGCTTTTCCACCGCATGGTACCGGCTCGACTCGCCTCGACTCAACTCTACTCTACTTTTGGTAGTACCACTTGGTTTTCCACTGCAGATAGTACCCCCTCAGTGTGCCCCCCACCCCCACAACTGGTCGTCATAGCGACACCGCATGAAACTGCCGTAACGTCATCTTCAACACGACACACACAGCAACAATGGAGGATATGGAAGGATCGGTGTTCTGGATTCTCGGTATGTGGCTGTTAGTCACAGCAAGGAGACAGATTTTATTTCAGAAGAGGCTGAAGGCAGCGAGATAAAGACTGCTCTCTGGCTGCTCAAAGGCGATGCAAGAGGGTAAGCTAACCGCTAACCTGGTAGCTAACGTTAGCATATATGTCCCGTATTGCGCAATGATGATGATGCTCTCTGACCAATCAGTAGTCTGCAGGGTTTTCACGTCACCTTTTGATATCGCCTCAGCTCGCTTGGAACCTCGACGGAGGTGCTACCAAAAAAAGTACCAGGTACCAGGTAATATGGTGCCTGGTACCTGGTACTTACCCAATGGAAAACCAAAAAAGGCGAGTAGAGTCGAGTCGAGTTGAGCCGGTACCATGTGGTGGAAAAGCGGCATTAGATCAGAAGTCTGTAATTCCAACTCGGAACTCGACTTCCAACTTCCAAAGGAATGCAGCATTAGCATGAGCAGCGATAGCCACCATGGCTGAACAGACAAAGACAAGAGAAACTCAAACTGCATCAACAGGTAATCCAAGCTCCGCCCACACTGTTTGATTGACAGGTGATTTCTGGGAAGTGCAGTGCAGAAACACCGCAGCAATGAGGATGAGGGACAAAGATGACACTTAATAAAAACAAAAAAAAAAAGCAAAGATTTTGAGGATTAGCACTTTAAGCAGTCTTACTGCACTCAGTGACATGAGGCGGCGTCCAACTTCCCTCTCAGCAGGTGAGCAGGTCAGCCGAGAACAGCGTTGACCTTTTTCACTACATACCTCTCACAGATTTCAGTTACTGGTGTCTGACTCCTGCCAGTCGCCTTGCTGGCCACTTTCACCAGGCTCACCAGGTTGGTCTTTAGTGCTTAAGCTCAAGCTGCCAAACCAGGCCACAATACAAAATTCTAAAACAGATTCAGTAAAACTCAGATAAAACAATGTCATCATTTTACCACATACATAAATATATATATATTTTCTTTCTTTCTTTCTTTCTTTCTTTCTCTCAAAACAAGAACAGATATTCATTGTCGTCCCCCATATCAGTTTATTTACTTTTTATTATTGTGAGATTGGGAATGGGTTAGGTTAGGTTTAGTCTTAGGGTTAGGGTTAGTTAGAGTTACTTATTATCTATCTTGACCTCTTTCCTTACCAAACAGAGACATTTTCGAAGACGTAATCACCTGTGTTTTTCAGATATTGAGCACTGAACATGAGGTAATGTTTTTTTCCCCCCATCATATATTATTTTAGGATGAAACCCTTCAGTTGTCAAGGGTGGAAGTAACTAATTTACTCGGGTTACTTTCACTTAAGTACACTTTCACAGAAGTCTTGTACTTAGCTACATTTTAAATCACATCCATTACAGGCTCTGCATATTGGCTCTGCATAATTGTGGAGCCCTTTGCAGTGAACAATCAGTCAACAAATAAGAGTAATTAAGTAAGTAATAAGAGTAAAGAGCAATTTGCCTTTATTTTGTTTGTTCATTTTATTTTGTAATTTCCAAATTTTCCAGTGAAAAGAATCCAGTCTGAACTCTGTCCTCTCTCCTTTCAGAATCACATGGAAAAGATCACAGCTAACAACTGTGAGAGCCACTTAGGCACATATTAATATTTGGTAAATTGTTTCTGTTGTAATCACATGCTATATATGTTCTAGCATTGTTTAAGTTCATGCAACAGTTAACCCACAGTATATGTACAGGTCAAGTGTATTTCGAGGATTATATAGGTGTAAATACTTGCAATTTTTGTGTTCTCTGTTCTAAAGAGGAACTCAGGAACTTTTACTCTGAGGACATTTTAAATCAGACATTTTTTACTTTTACTGCAGTAGATTTTTACACCAGTACTTTTACTTTGACTTAAGTAAAATATCAGCAGAGTAACAATACTTCTACTTGAGTCGGACATTCTAGTACACTGTCCATTGTTATAAATTAGTCCTGACTCTATCACCATGTTGTTTCCTCACTGTGTGACTGAACAGCGATGTCATTCCAGTCCCTGAGTCCTCTGAAGCCTCGGCCCTCGTGCCAAAGCGACAACACAATACTGGAAGGCCTCGACATAATTTCCCGATTCTTTTCCGCTTCTCTGCCCTGTCTATTAATTGCTGAGGCCCGTTACATAAGCCCATTATGCAATCTGTTTTTCGGACGGTTATTTTTCCGGCCCCCGTTCGCTAATGGGTCTGGGGGGGGGGGGGGGGGGGCAGGTTTCTGGTGGCTGAAGCTGCTGTTGACATTCACAGGCTCATGAAAGGAGCCCCCTGCCCGTCTCCTGCTGTCGGGGTCCGGCCACAACTGACACAAACAGGCGAACGGTCGGCCGGGTCGGAGGGAGACCGCCGCGAAAAACGCCCCACGTGTCCCGCACAGCCCGGACACAACAGGGACCACGTGCAGAGACGCCGAGCCGAGTCGCAAACAATGCGTCACTCGTCGGTTAGCGCACAGCTGGGCTCCTTCTGATCGTCAATGTTATCCGCTCTGGAAAAAAAAACTGTTTTGTATTGATTTGAGAGACGCAGCAGAGAAAAGCGTGATTCACAGGCCATCTGCTGCGACATATTTTCAAATCTGGATTCACACTTTCTGTCTTGGGCTCTGTGTGTGTGTGTGTGTGTGTTGCTTATGTGTTTATGTTTTACAACCTGTTTGATCCTTCCTGATTCTCTGTCATTTCAATTAACGGCTGTAAAAGTCAGAAAAGGTTTGATACTGTTGATAACAAAACCAACATTCTTTATCCAATGTGAACCTTTTAGCACATCCTCTGATTGTGGCTTTGATTTAATCTATTATGGGCAAAAATCTGTTGTAAAACCCCAAAGGAGTGAAAAAGGATTAATTTTAAAAACCAACTTGTTTCAGCTGCAGCAGCAGTAGGATATGATATGATAGGATGCAGCTGAAGCTGAAACATGTTGGTTTGACAGTTGTTCTCCAAGAGTAACCTAGCTGGATTTTTCTCATTCCTCTCATTTCATCTATTAAGCCCAGCACAGTTTGTTTTAAATTGATTTGTAGTTTGACACGTTTGTCACATGACAAGAGTTCAGCTGCACAGTAGCTTCCAATAAGCACTGCCTTTGTCCCAGTGTTAAACACTAAGGTTTTGCATAAATAAAAGTGAAGTGTGATAAGGTGGATTTGTTTCCAAATGTAGGTTACTGTGACACAGTAAACTGTCTTGTCTTTAGCCCTAGTCTCTACTCCAAAACATGAAGAGTTGTAGCTTGAGAAGAGTCAGCTCAGTTAACCTGAACAAACTGTTAGCTAGCTAACTAGCCAGCAAACACACTGATGTTAATGTGAACATGCTAACGCTAGCTGCTACTAGCTACGTTAGCTAGTGTGCTAATCAGATGTGTTAACAACAAGACAGTGATGGTTAGCTGACCAGATGCTATGGTTAGCTAGCTAACAAGCTGACATTATCTAAACACTAAATCAATCAGATGGATCAGTGATGAAATGATCAGTTCAGTCAGAAACAGACAGAAATGAACTGTCTGTTCAATTCTGTTGAGACGACAGAAACACAGCCAGCTGTTCACAGATGGCCGCCAGAGGGGTTGTTACATCACATGAAAGCCCTTTATATAGTGTCATTTTCAGCATATATATTTCAGCATAAGTGCTTAGTTTGAGACTAAATTCATTTCTGCTCCTTTTCAGCAGTTTTAATGACATACGCTGAGTCAATATGTGTTGTTATTCACACATGATGTGTTAAAAAAGTAACACAATTACATGTTTGCGTCAACTAATAATAATACAATGCTTCTTTTCACTTGTCCCCTTCCACAGGGAGGTCAGAGGTCAGAGAGGTCAGCTTCACTGACTCTTCAGCAGGATGGACATTTTCTGACCTGAATCCTCCAGCTGAAGGACAGTCTGGATTCTCTCTCAGCCGCTCTGCTGCCCCAAACCAAACACTTATCTGTGGTGAAAACATTCTTGGAAGAGGACATGCAAATGCGTTGAAAATCATTTATAGGAGTGAAGGTTCAAGGCCGCTCAGGCTCTGGATGTGCTGTCACGAGACAGACGCCTTTTCCTGTCCATCAAATCCCTCTCAGTCAGAAGCCATACAGGGAGAAACAGTGTGGGGTAAACATAGCAATAAGGCTTTTAACCTGAGAGTATCTTGGCCTCCTTCTCTATAGATTATATAGGGAGAAATCAGAATCAGAATCAGCTTGGCCAACTATGTACACATACAAGGAATTTGACTCCGGTTTTTCGTTGCTCTCGATGTACTTACACAGAATAAATATACAGCTAAAAACAAGGACAACAAGATGAACAGAGGTAAACCTAAACATTTAACTACTATTTACAAATATGCATATATATAAAAAAAAGTATATTATAGTAACGGTGCAGATTGCACAGATGCTGGAATAAATATGGAGTTGTTGGTGTAACAGGTTACATTATATACATGAGTTATTACACATTACATACATTATACACACATTATATACACATTAGTGTAAAGTGAGGAGTGAAGAGTTTTGTTCCAGAAAGTGAGAATCAGTTTTGGGAAAAATGGCACTTTTCTAAAATGATTGACAGCACAAAGAGACAACAGATTTTTGTACTTATTTTAGGATAGTTAGTAGCTTCAATCCTTGGTTAAGGTAAAGATTTCAGGTATTTCAGGTAAAGACTTTTTCCAACATGGGAATATAAGATTTTAGAGATGATTCAGTTGAACATTTCTGACAAATGACTGTTTGTGGTTGAAAGGAGGGAGAATTAAGGACCTGATCGTCTTTTCCGTCGTCCTGACCTTCCCACCGAGCACCTGGTCAGGTTTTTCAGCACACTATCTCTTTCCTCGCTCTTGTGTCTTTCTGCTGTGTCACCACTCATGACGTGAGCTCGTCCCTCGTGAGAGCGTTTGCACAAACAGGCGTTTGTCTCGATGGAACGTCATGCGCCGGTTGTTTTCACAAATTGAGTTGCGCTAATTTCTACAAACGGAGCTGCAGCTCGGGCGGAGGAGACGCCGCCGTGTGAGGTGGGCGACGAGCGGCCAAAGCCCTGTAGCTTTCCATCAGGCAGCTGAATAAATGGAGAGGGCCTCTGGAAGTTTCTGAGCAGTCGTGCCTTATCAGGGGGGAGGAAGGTTTTTTTTCTTCTTCTTGAGCTTTTGTATTACTCCCGCCAATCGTGTGTGTGTGTGTGTGTGTGTGTGTGTGCTGGGGTACCGAGAAGTCCCTCAGCAAGAATGTTATTGTTTCCTGAGCTGCAGATGACACGGTTTTTGGCCACCAAGCGAGGATCTGCCAAGTTTGAGGTCAACTCTTTGTCTGACCCCCCCCCCCCTTCCCCCCTCCCCACCTGCGACCCCCCCCCCCACCCCCTCTCTCCTTCTTCCTGTCAACATTATATTTTCAGATTTGACCCCCCTTCACCTTAAAAATGGACCACAAGGCAGGAGACGATCCCCCGCGCTGAACCGTCTGCAGGCAGTCGGCAGAAAAAAACCCCAAAAAAACAAAACATACATGTAACCTCCAACATTACAGCAATTAATCACTGCAAAAACATCTCCATCTTAACAAGTAATTTAGTCCTAAAATTGTAATTTTCTTAAAATAAAAGAAAAAACCTGCCATTCGTTAGATAATTCCCCTTGTTTCCAACTAGTTTCAACAGACTGACACTCCTGAAACAAGTGAAGCTGCATTGGAAACAATTGTAAAGAGTTATCTCTCCTCACTGCAGAATGTTTCTCTTGGTTTGAGAAAAATAACATTTGAAGGCTGAATATGAGACTGGATGACTCGTTCAGATGGACGTAGTTGAACCCAGACTTTGTGAAGTTACTATTTACTGAAAGTGTTCTGCCTCTGAGTTTCATTCAAGGACGCGACCAGACCTCATGTACCTGGAATGTGAACCTGCTAACCTCCAGCGAGCTTCACCTTTCACCTGCGGCTGCTGTTCAAAGGCTGGAGGGTGTGTGTGTGTGTGTGTGTGTGTGTGTGTGTGTGTGTGTGTGTGTGTGTGTGTGTGTGTTCTCTCCATACCGCCTCATTCTTTTCCAGGCACACACAGTGATGATAGCGTGACGTACGAGGCGCTCGGCCCTCTTCACCTCCCACAGTTGTCGCTGCGAGCGCACGTGTGTCAACGAAGAGAGCGATCCCCGAGAGGAGCGGCCACACACACACACACACACACACACACACACACACACACACACACACACACACACACACACACACAGACACATCTTGATAAACAGGCTCAAAAACACACACACACACCTATGCATACACTGTCAGCTACACAAACACAGATGCATACACACTGTCACACATGGAAAAATACCATACATGTGTCTTACAGAAATAATCATGGTAAGGATTTTACTTGTCGATTTTATAAGAGTTTCATTCCAAAATGACATTTGACAAAAGTGTCTATTCTCATAAAATGATTGATAGCTCAAAATTAAAACAAATTATGATACTTTGTAAAAGTTACTAGGTAACTCAAGACCTTGCTTGACCAATGACACTTTTACAGCCTCGCTTTTATGTACTTTAGAGATATTGGATGATGACCTTCAGGTAATCTTTTTTTTTTCCAAAATGGATATATAGCATTTTGGCGTAGAACTCTTTAGATTTGAGAACATGAGACAATGTCAAACACATACAATTCATGTGTCTTACAGAAATAATCATGGAAAGTATGGATTTTGCCTGTGGGTTTTATTTATATTTTAATAAGAGTTTATAAGATATATGAGTTTATAAGAGTTTCATTCCAAAACTAGATTTGACAAAAGTGTCTATTCTCATAAAATGATTGATAGCTCAAAATGAAAACAAATTATGGCACTTTTTAAAAGTTAATATGTAACTGAAGACCTTGCTTGACCAATAGATGACACTTTTACAGCCTTGCTTCTATGTAATTTAGAGATATTGAATGATGAACTTAGGTAATCTTTTTTTTTTTCCAAAATGGATATATAGCATTTTGCAGTAGAACTCTTCAGATCATTAGAACATGAGACTTTTTTTTTTCTGCCATATTAGAGAGTGGGAAGAGATGTTTTATGCTTTTATCCAAAGTACCAGCACTATCATAACAACTTTATTTATTTATATAATAACTTTATTTATATATAGCACTTTTCTTAACATGGTTACAAAGTGCTTAGACAGTGACCACAAGGAAACAATGTAATGATAAAATAAAGAAAAAATAAAAGGGAATAAATATCAATTAGAGGCTTGTTTAAAAATGAATTTTGTTGATGTTTGAAAGCAGTTAGGTGCCTTTCTCTTCCCACTGAGCTGCACATAAGCCTTTATATAACAAGCCAGTTGGTATAAAAGGATAATGACATTTAGATTTAATTATCCAAAGTCTTTGAAGCAGTGAGTGATAACCATGAGCCAGCAAGCAGGCAGAAATATGCTTTGTCATTTCTATTGAATTACACACAAATGGGCTTTATTCTCTGCAGCTCTCCCCCCTGGGCAGCACACTGTCTGCTGATGTGATTTTCTGACTTGAAATCAAATTTGAATGAAGGCAAGTTATTTCATGCTGTTGTTTTGACAGCTCTTCATGTCTTCAAACTGAAATGGGAACCTTGTGAAACAATAAACTGTACTTGTAATGAACTTTCAGTGACAGAACAAGGGAAACGTATCGTCACCATAGAAACAGACTATGGAAATCCTCTGCTGAGTGTATTTCTTGTATTTGGTACAGAAAATGTAACTAAATACTGTTAGGAGGGAAAACGCTTGTAACGCAGAAATAATAGATTGTATTAAAAAAATAAAAGTGTTAGAAAGCTCATCCGAGTCAAATACTCATGTCTGAGTCCAAGTCTGAGCCATCAATATTCAAGTCTGAGTCCAAGTCCAAGTTGTCAATATTCAAGTCCGAGTCCAGTCATCAATATTCAAGTCCGAGTCCAAGTCCGAGTCATCAATATTCAAGTCTGTGTACAAGTCTGAGTCGTCAATATTCAAGTCTGTGTCCAAGTCCGAGTCATCAATATCCAAGTCCGAGTCCAAGCCCGAGTCATCAATATTCAAGTCTGTGTACAAGTCTGAGTCATCAATATTCAAGTCTGTGTCCAAGTCCAAGTCATCAATATCCAAGTCCGAGTCCAAGCCCGAGTCGGCAATATTCAAGTCCGAGTCCATGTCCGAGTCATCAATGTTCAAGTCTGAGTCTAAGTCTGAGTTATCAATATTCAAGTCCGAGTCCGAATCATCAATATTCAAGTCCGAGTCATCGATTTTCAAGTCCGAGTCTATGTCTGAGTCATCAATATCCAAGTCCGAATCCAAGCCCGAGTCAGCAATATTCAAGTCCGAGTCCATGTCCGAGTCATCAATGTTCAAGTCTGAGTCTAAGTCTGAGTTATCAATATTCAAGTCCGAGTCCGAATCATCAATATTCAAGTCCGAGTCAAGTCCGAGTCATCGATTTTCAAGTCCGAGTCTATGTCTGAGTCATCAATATTCAAGTCCAAGTCCAAGTCATCAATATCCAAGTCCGAGTCCATGCCCGAGTCATCAATATTCCGAATCCAAGTCCGAGCCATCAACATTCAAGTCCGAGTCCAAGTCAGAGTCATCAATATCCAAGTCTGAGTCCAAGTCCGACCTTCATCAGGTTGATGTAGCCCAAAACAGTTGGAGGGATAAATAAAGTGGAAGTACAGAACAGAAGCCTCCTGTCTGCTCCTCTTTCTACTGGAGTTTAAAAGCGACAGCAGCAGCCATGATGTGTTCTTCCACCAAACATCTGTTTATCTGTGAGACACAAAGGCTCAGGCTTACAGTACAGACACAGTGAAGTGGGCTGAAAAGTGGCCTGAGGGCTTTCTCTCTGGAAAGATAATCAAAGTTAACATTTTTTATTGGATGAATAAGAGCAGTTGTTTAGTGAGCGGACTCTGAAACTGCCTGTAAAAAAAGATGTAAAAAAAAAAACGCAATACATTTGAAATTCAATGCACTCCAAAACAAATCAAACAATGTCTTCATTAAAAAGCTTTGGTCATATTCTGTAACTACATCAATAGATGGAAATTTTGAATTCCTGTAATATGACTCAGTTTCCCTTAACCTTAAGAGGGAACCTGAACCTTCCCTTAAAAAAAGCTTTCTCACTATTATCTGAATAAATCGTTCTACATTTCAACAACAACCCAATCAGTGCAGTTCTTATCCGTGGTTTAAAACAGTGGTTCCCAAAATGTGTTTAGTGGTTAAATCCACAGTTTAACACTCTGGAGAAGACGACAGGGATCAAATTACATCAGGAAGGAGGGGAAAACAGAAATGAGAAGAAGAAGAAGAAGAAGAAGAAGAAGAAGAAGAAGAAGAAGAAATGCCATGCTCAAACCAGCTTTGAATGAATGAAAGGAATGGAGCGTCCAAAGTTGAATGAATGAATGAATGAATGAATGAATGAATGAATGGAATGGAATGGAGCATCCAAAGTTGCATGAACAATCATCCTGGTTGATGTTTGATTCCATTTTTATCCTCACTGAAGTTGACCAGTGAGTTATAATGATGCTGAAAAGAGACTGAAGCTGGGATTGTGTTTACTAGTATTTCACCTGGAGATAGTTCAGTGACAGACATCCCCCCAGTCTTGATATGAAAACGTTTGGGAATGCATGGTTTGAAATGTAAATTTGGAGTTTCCTAGCTCCACCTAGTGGCAACAGAGGTTAATAACAACACTCAACATGACAGGCTGAACATATAAAATACTAGTGACTTTTTTCCTGATGTTGAGCTTCAGCCTCTTTTATCCCACTCCACATCTCAGTTGCCTCAGAGCTTCAAACTCCTTCTGTAACTCGTCTGCTTCTCTTTATCTCCAACTCCTCCTTTGTGATCGGTATAGATCTAATAAGGGAAATCAATAAAGGATTGATTCTCAACCCTTTTCATATCAAGGATCCCTAATTTAGGGCCAAGGACCTCCGTTTGATTAGATTTTGTCTCTCGGAGCCAAATATGAGAATATCTTCAATGTTAGATATTACATTAGATAATCTGTATTGTAGGTAGAGAGATACCTGAAACTATGATCAAAATAGTCATTCTTCCACATTCTCTAATTGTGTTAACTTCTTGTTAATGAATTAATGGTGAAGTTTAACAATTCATCAATTTGCTGGGGACCCCCTGGAACCCCCTCAAGGACCCCTGGTGGTCCCGGGACCCCATGTTGAGCAAACACTCGAGGCACCTCATCCAAAGCACCTTACAGCACCAGAGGAACAGACATTTTTCAGCATTAGTGGAGTGGGACTTGAACCTGTAACTCAGTCAGTGTCAGATCCATAGCCTGCCTGTTGAGCTGTACAACACAACCAAGTATGAACCAAGTATGGATGTTTTTCAGCTTTCTGTTTAGTTTACTCAAACGCAAATTCACTGCATTCAGTGTGACTACAGATAAAATTAGTAGTTTAATTCATCTAACTGCCCTCTGACCCTGTTAAATGACCAAAAACTGTTGAACATGGAGCAAATGTCTCGAGAATATCAGGTTTCATTTCAAGTCTTCTGGAGGTCGGCTGCATGAACACCAATATGAAAAGATGACTAATTCCAAAAACAACATGGCTGGACTTTTTGATAAGGTTCATCTTCACTTGATCTCTGCATCCCATCTCATCCCCGACACCAACACAGCACCTTTCCCCTGTATTTTCTTTTTTTCACTTGATAATTTAGCCTTTATTTAATAGGGCAAGTCAATTAAGAGCAAATTCTTATTTACAATATTATTAAGCATTATTATTATTGTTGTTGTCAGTACATGATTAGAATAATAAAAAAACAAGAGACAATGAGACAAGTTAAAGACAAGGAGGCAAGTTAAGAAAGCAAGTAGTTTGCAGAAATACAATTTTTAATAAACAAATACAATTCTTCATAAAAACAGAAATGCAACAACAACACTAAAAGAAATTAAAACATACAGCAGCACTAGTAGAGAATTTAATGTAGTGATTTATTTATACATTTATTCTGACTAATTCTATGATTGTTAGAATTTGTTTTCCTGTAATGTGTGATCGATTAACTTTACAATTCAGAAATCAATATTCAAAAATAAAATGTAGATATTCTTCATTTTGAATGACACCAAGCATTAGGGAATGTGAAGGATTGCACAGGATTATCATGTTGTTCATGTAAACTGACCATCTGAAGGCAGTGGGAAGGTGCGGTGAGTGGAAACACACCGTGTGTCCACCAGAGAGCGCTGTTTCTCCACTAACTGTAGATTTTGACCGCTCACTTCTTCCACTAGTTGTGTCTTTTTAAGGTTTTAACTCAAGGGTCAGTCAGGCTTGGCTTTCCCAGTCCTGGACTAAGAGGTTTTTCCAATCTGCAAAACCTGAGTCTCATATTACAACGTAACCGTTCACCTGTCTAAATCCATTATGAATAATTAAATCCACAGTATTTCAAATCCTTTCAAGATCTTAAGCATATCGGTGTACCTCCAATTTTGTGGATTTTCATGTTTTGACTGTATTTCTATGGGTTGAGAAAACGATGAATGATGATGAAATCCTTTCAAAATCCCATTGGACAACGTCAAAGACAAGGCTGTTTCTTATTTCCTAAAAAAGTGAGTAAGAAAAAAGAAAAACTATATTTTAAGGATATAAAATTTTCCCCCCCGACAGCAATGAAATGCTGTGAATATGAAATCAAAGACCTATATTTTCCACTTAGCAGCAAAAATAACTGAGTTGGATCGGACAAAGAGGTCAAGATAAATATGGATTTTGGCTTTAATTCGTGCCGGACTGGAATATCAGATCTGTAGGCTTTTCCCTGGAAAATACAAATCAAAAGGAGAGCAAAGGCCTCATTGTTAGCGGCCATCAAACAGACCTAAATCTGTCAAATGCAGCAGCTATCAGATCCCTTCATCCAATGTAATGAGCAGTACAGTAAATGCATACATGCCTGTATTTTCGAGCACGGAGGGAAAACTCTTCAAAGAATCACTTCTACCTCTTTCCCCACATCTTATTTCTCCAGTTTCTTTTCTCAACTCTTCATTATCTCACTGTAAATGATCATTATAATATTTGGTCACAGCACTAATTCTGACCACTGCACTCCTTCCCATTTGTTTCTTTTAATATTGGCGATCTAGAAATGTAAGATTATCTCAGAGTTGCACTCATTCTAAGTCGCTCTGGATAAGAGTGTAAGCTAAATGCCTAGAGTATAAAACGTAAGCCATTTGGTGGACATTTTTATCCAAAGCATCTTAAAGTGGTAATCCACAGGATCCTCGTTTTTGTTTTTATTATGTCTCCATTAGCTTCTGCACTGCACTTCCCACAGATCACCTGTCAATCAAAACGGTGTGGGTGGAGCTTGGATTTTCTTTCTGTTGATGCAGTTTGAGTTCCTCCTTTTCTTTTTCTGTTCAGTCATGGTGGCTATCGCTGCTCATCCTCACTACCCAGTTCTTCTTCTTCTTCTGTCGATTCCAAACAAACCGGAAACGTAAAACGCATCACTTCCTGTGAGGCAGAGGATTTTTCCCAGGAAAGAGCCACCAGACACCGACTGTTTAGAACAGACAGTGGAAAGGATTTATGAACTGGATATAGGTTGAATCAGTGTTGTGTTAGAGCAATCAGATAGAGAGGAGCAAAGCTGATATTTATTTATATGAAAATGTTGCAGATTGTTACCTTAAAGCTGGTAATATGAAAGACCTGAGACATGCTTCAGAAAACATGAATTACATCTGGCACAATTAATGTGTAACTGGAAAACAGGCAGTGTACTTTGTGAGATATCTGAGGCAAATTGAAATGTGATGTATATAAGGAGGTAGGTGTGTTTCAAGAAGTTAATTGTACAGAGCTGATCTGGGTGCAGCTGCATCATCATCATCATCATTTTTTGAGTCATTTTTAAGGTTTAATTGCATGGAGAGGAGCATGACATCAGGCTTATTACATTACATTAAATATGAAATGAAACTGTTCATATGGCATCTTGCATCGGCCTGTATGGCTCTGATGCTGTGTAAATGTGTTTTTTGCATTTGAATTTCCTACAGCTTGCTCTTTAAGTTCTTGACTTCCCTTTGGTCCCTTTGGTACTTAGTGTTTCTGGAACAGCCTCCCTCTGTGCTCAAAGATAGTGTAGAGGTAAGACCCTCCACTCTGGAGTCACATGTGTATGGGCAGAAATATGTGTCACTAGAAACTGAAATTGAATTATTTATATTTGAATTTGAATTGCTCAGCTTGAATAATTGCATTAAAAAACTGAATTTGAATCACATAATTTGAATTTGTTTTGTTTAACTTGAATAATTGCATTGAAAAACTGAATCTGAATAACATAATTTGAAATTGAATTTATTAGTTTGAAACTGAATTCCAATAAACTTGAAACTGAATGTAATATTATGAAATTGAATTCATTTGCTCTGAAACTGTATTCCGTTCTCACAATTCAAATTCAGTTCTTGTAATTCAAAGTCAGTTCTTGTAATTCAATTTCAGTTTACTGAGACACACATCCTGGTCGTTGAGGAAGAGCAATCGAGTGCAGATTCACAGAACTCCTTTTCACGATTTTGGCCCAAACATTCCAGATCCCTTCAGTTCTCTGGACATGATACTCCGAGCTGAACGCCATCAGTCCCAGCCTCATCCATGGTCGAAAGAAACGTTCTTCAATGTGTATCAAGTCCATGGATCAATGGGAGTGAAGGAAATAGGTGCTGATTGGCCGAAAAGGAGTTCTGTGTGGCCGTGACCATGCCAGCTAACGTTAGCAACTACTAGCTAACAGCTAACTTGTTCACATAGTCAGCAAACTGTTACACCTGAGCACTCGTCTCTTTCTATTTAACAGGAAAGTAAATTAAATTGTGAATGAAAATACCTTAAAACATTTGTGTTAGATAATTTACCTCTGTCTTTCACAACGCCAGCTGTCCTGCTTTATGTTTCAAATTGGCCCGGCTCCTCTCTGTTTTGATTGGTCGCCTGATTGAACCAATCATAACAGTTTCTGCCCTGTGAAGCTGTTTCAATATGCAAAGCTCCTATCTGCCCCAGAGATGCCCGAGTTTCTGTTTGAGATTAAAGAGCTGGATTGCAAAACGTTTCAGTCATTCATCTGGTCTGAATTTAGAATTGCTTTATAAATTCAATAATCAGACAAATAAAGTTTGGATTATTCTATTTACGCACTGCTTAAAGCTGCTGGTATCTTCGGCAGCCAGCTCTCTCATATATTCCAGCTGAGAGTGCTTGCTGTTCTTTTTTTGTTAAGATGTAGCGTATCGAAACTGAAATCTAGATTGCTTTCTCATCCTAAACCAGCTTGTTTCAGCTGTTAAAGGAAATGAGCTCAACAAAATATACCGATGTCTTCAGCAAAGTGTCACTAAAACCTGTTGGGCTGCATCTCGGCTGTCACCAAAGACTCATAAACAACACTGGGTGGGTTGAATTTTTAACACGTGGGTTTAAGGTTACGCTCTAATGACACAGCCCCTTTAACCTGAAAGGGGTCAAAGGTCGTATGAACACCAACAAGTGAGCGGTTGCCTTGTCGCTGTAATGTTTGCAAGCGTTGGTAACACTTTACAGTAAGGGTCACTAAGTTAAGGGTTAGTTAGCTATGTGAAGTCTGCACTTATGTGTTGAACATATGTAACATTATAACTCTAGTTTTATATATTTGCCGGTCTTCACTAAAACTCACAAAACAGCACAGAGGTTTAACAATTATTCCTGTATCCTTGGATTATGTATAATGTTAACTGTTAATTAAGGGTTAGTTAATGCTTATTAAGCATTAACTAACCCTTAATTAACAGTTAACTAATGTGTCTGGTAATCATTTACTAATGGTGTTCATGTTAACGAAGGTATTAATTTATTTAATAGTCATCTTTATAAACTATTAAATAATGTATAAATTAATACCTTCTTTAACATGAACACCATTAGTAAATTACACATTAGTAGTACTGTTAATTAAGGGTTAGTTAATGCGTATTAAGCATTAACTAACCCTTAACTTAGTGACCCTTATTGTAAAGTGTTACCCAAGCGTTTGGTAAATGATTGCAGGGTTTGGATTTGGAAAACGTGTATTATATTGAGCACTGACCTTTACTACACAATATCACTATTCTAACTTATATTACTGCCTAGAACATGTTTTGTTATCCCCCTTTTTCAGAAACTGTTCAGTAACTGTTAACTTTTTTTTATTTTACTTCATATTTCTTAAGCCAAGGTGAAAATGTGGCCTCTGACAGTCTCCAACTCTACAAAGAAAGTTTAATACAAAGAAGTTTTGAATGTCGCAAGGGTCCTGCAAGGTGCGACATGTATTATTAAAACACTCGCTTTGTCTCTCTCTCTCTCTCTCTCTCTCTCACACACACACACACACACACACACACACACACACACACACACACACACAGAAGGTGGTGAGCAGCTTTTGAAACCAGAGAGAAATGTGGGCAGGTTGGTTAGTTAGAAGCACCAGACAACATAGACGGTCTATGCAATATACTGTAGCAATATAGATATTATATAGTATAATTTCTTATTTACACCTAGTCTTGGGCTTGTCTTTTTACAAAAAAATCATTTTCCGCCTGTCTCTTCTTTACCCAGCATCTTCTATTATACATAATCCAAGGATACAGGAATAATTGTTAAACCTCTGTGCTGTTTTGTGAGTTTTAGTGATTTCAGAATTCTACCAAAACTCTACCCTAAGACCGGCAAATATATAAAACTAGAGTTATAATGTTACATATGTTCAACACATAAGTGCAGACTTCACATAGCTAAATAATTATGGGAACAACAACTACAACGACTGCTTGAATTTATCAGGGAAGTTAGCCTGCTTAATATATGGGCCAAATATATTACCTTAAAATGTGAACCTATATTCCTCTGGATTCTAGAGATCCATTCGTTTCTATTTGTTTTGTTTTTCAGTGGGGAATCTGTGAAATGATAAATCTTTGTCTGATTCCCAATATTTGTATGATGCATGTTCCTACGTACCAGTAAGGCAAGACAAAGCAGCTTTATTTGTATAGCACATTTCATACACTGAGGCAATTCAAAGTGCTTTACAGAGTGATAAAAAACACAGTAAAGGTAAGAAATGTACAATTAAAAAGTACAAAAGTACAGACAAGAGATCCACAAGATAATAGACTTAAAAAGTAAACTAGTGCAGTTCAAATCAAGTGAAATAGAAAGATAAAAGAAGACAGTGCAAGAGGATTAGAAAAGTGGAAAGTGCATTAAAATCACATTTAACAGAAAAGGTGGAGTTTCCCACCTCAGGAGTGATAATTTGAAGTTACAAAGGTTAGAGTTTAAATTTAGGAGTATGACTGATGAAGTAGATCAGTGAAAATATGTTTGGATCTTAAACCAATGTTAAGGCCAAATGAGAGCATGTTAAGAGAGAGGTCTGATAATTGCTAATTATTTTCAATGGCAGCTGTGCGTCTCCTCCAAACAATAATGTGTCCTGGATGTGTTTTGGGACGCTGCTGGACCCTCTGAGTTCCACATGTCTCAACTTCAGCTGCATCGCACATCATGTCGGTGTCAGACTGAGGAACAATAGCAGCACCTGGAGGGATTTATGTAGTTTACTAGGGAGAAACATTAACTTTAACTGCATCAACATTAACTTTAACTGCATCAACATTAACTTTAACTGCATCCTCTGCACAGAACGGACTCCTCATCCTCTTCTTGTGCACTTTGACACATTTTTTCCATTTTAATTTTCAACAACTGCTACTTCAGGTTAGCTAGCTAATGCTAATTAGATACTTGCATAGCAACAGAAATGATGGAACGCTCCTTGTGTCCTTTGAGCTCTTTCCATACTTGCAACACTCAAACTCCTCCGTAACACTTCACCTGGATCTTTGCTTCAAAAGGGAAGATGCACTTATTCTCAGGTGAGGGAATGAATTATTTATTTATGCTTATTTTTTTTATTGACGATGATCTCCTTGTACTTGCAGGTATTCTGATCCCTGGTATTCTGATAATGATTTGACTCCAATAATCAAGCCAAGTGCTGCTGTTCAAATATGTCCAATATCACGACTGACAATGCCCAAGATAGGAGGTCTGGTTTGAAAATGTATAGGCTATTACTTTCAAATAATAATAATAATAATATCTGGGAAAACAAAAATGTAACCTGAACCAATGTCCAGTATATTTTTGCATCTATATTTTAGATTTTTAATTTTTCCAAGACATTTCAAATTGCCAAAAGTATTTTTTTTTTTCTGAGTAAAACAATGTATATAAAAACTGAGCTTTATGGCCAATTCGTTCTCTTTGGAATATTTGGAAAGATTTACATACAGGTTTGTTTTTCTCCGCCCCGGAGATCCCTGGTTGAGTCTTGATTCTGCTGATATTTGTTCTGAATTTTTTATCCTCTGTCAAGCCCGAGTTAAATAAAAACTTTAACATGACTGTATGCATGCGACTGTTTACACACATACAAACACACACTCATGCCCTTAGAACATAAGCTCACACACACACACACACACACACACACACAATCTGCCCTTCTATATTAAATCATATATAGACTGGTGCACAGCTATGTTACGATGATAATTATGGCAAAGCTTGACTCAGTCAATCAAATATGGCAGCTACTTCCATTAAAACCACTTTTTCAACATCAAATTGCCAGTTTTTCACATCTGTCACAGGATCCAGTGTTTGAAGGGTCGTTATTTGCCTGGTAAGCAGAGGAGCTTTTGGTCGGACTGTGAGATGGAGCTCAATCGCTGCTAAAGAGCAAAAGAGAAATCACTTTCCAGAAATCATGCAGTGCTTTTCTGTCCCTTTTTCATTCTTTTCTTTTACATTGTGTCAATGTCTTTTTTAGCCCTTTTGTGGGAAACATTATATGATCCAGGTCAGGGCTGCAGAATCAGGGCTAAAAAGATTCTCTTGATTATTTTGCCTGATATGGAATATGCCTGATGATGATTATTGATCTAAGAATATTGAGGAGAATCACTGCACAGCGCTCCTGTTATGACTGTTTGTGTAGTTTGAAAAGGACAAAGAGCAACATTGGCCTTCTTGCACTTGTTATTGTGTCATTACTGAATTTTGTGATTATTTCTGACGTTATTGAAGAGATTAATCATGTCACTTGGAGGTGCAGCAACAAGCCTACGGCAAACTCTGCACAGCATCTGTGTATTTTATTGTTTGACATAATCTGGTTTGTGAGGGAAATACTGCCAAATGACACATAATGATCTGATTTTTTTGTGTGACTAAAACGATTTTGTGTTCGCAGGATGGATTTGCCTCTCTGTTATCAAAGGGTTTATCCGTTCTTACTCGATGTTTGGACTCATGATATGCCAGCTTATTATTTAGTTTTGCATATTGAGTCCGTAAAGTTCAAGTGCTGTAAATGGAGACAAATACGCCGCATGCTGCACACTTGATGGCTGTGATTGGCCGCAGTGAATAGCGGGGGAACATTACTGGAGCACTTCAATTGATAATACAGCTTCGGTTCTGAATGAAATATTTACATATTGGCAATACACAGTGGTTGAAGAAGTACTCTGATCTTTTACTTAAGTAGAAGTATCAATACAGCAATGTAAAAATACTCCATTACAAGTAAAAGTCCTGCATTACAATCCTATTTAAGTAAAAGTACATAAGTATTAGCAGCAAAATGTAGTTAAAGTATTAAAGTAAAAGTAGTGGTTTGGTCCCTCTGACTGATATTTTATTATATATGACATCATTAGATTATTAATACTGAAGCATCAGTGTGTAAGCAGCATGTTACTGTTGTAGCTGCTGGAGGTGGAGCTAGTTTGAACTACTTTATATACAGTTAGCTAGTTTAGTCCAGTGGTTCCCAACCTAGGGGTCGGGCCCCTCCAAAGGGTCATCAGATAAATCTGAGGGGTCGTGAGATGATTAATGGGAGAGGAAAGAAGAAAAAACAAAGTTCTGATACACAAATCTGTTTTCAGTTTTTTGACTTTTTCTCTAATCTTTGATTTTTGCTGAAATATTGGATCATTTGAACATTTATTAAAATGAAACCATGTGAGGTTTAGAGGGAAAAATCACTATTTGGTGGAACTGTTAACAACTCATAGACATCTGAAATGTGACCCGACTACACACTGCTTTTTGTAAGACGTCAAAAGCCAAAAAGGGTGGAAACCACTGGTTTCATCTTTAACAATGTGTTGTATTTTAAAAGCTTGTTATATTATCCATTGTGTCAAATCTCCATCTGAAAAGTAACTAAAGCTGTCAAATAAATGTAGTGGAGTAGAAAGTACAATATTTCCCTCTGAAATGTAATGGAGTGGAAGAATAAAGTAGCATCAAATGGAAATACTCAAGTAAAGTACAAGTACCTCAAAATTGTACTTAAGTACAGTACTTGAGTAAATGTACTTAGTTACTTTCCACCACTGGCAATAACCAATGTTCCAATGTCTGTGATTGCTTATATATTATTAAATATTAAATAAAAAAGCAACATACGACTACACATGATTAATTATGCTGCCCTAATCCAGGCTGACGCTGCCTTGGAGAGCCTCAGACAGACTGTGGCTGCAGCAGTCGGCACCCAGGGGTGAAAGTGTGTCACTACAACAACGCTGGTTGAAAAAGAGCATCGTCCTCTCAGCCTCCCGCAGCATCTAAAGGTCAAGAGGAGATTAGGCTCCAATCCTGTTTGGTGTAGGAGCGACGAGGCTGGGGAGGAGGGGGGGGTGTGTGTGTGTGCAGGGATGGTAAAAACACATCAACATGTACAAATGACACATGCTTGCTGATCAAATATATCAAAATAAATTGCAAAATACTGGTGTCAAGAAATGTTAGTTAGTTACGTTTTCGAAATAGAAAAAATACAATGTAGAAACTGTTAATTCCAGTATTCTTTTGAATTTGACATTGTCTGTAACTTCTCCAAAATTTTATGTGGAAAATCTGGCTAATGCAACATTGCTATTTACTGTTCAAGCATACAGTTTGCTGTTATGGTTTTCTGAGTGAATGTGTGTTTTTTTTAAGTGATATGAATTTTTATTGAGGAAGCTATTAATTTGACATAGTTATACTGAAAAAATTAGATGCTGCTCTTGTCTCTCAGGTTTCTGGTTGAGCTAAATTGTCTGGCTAAAGAAGCTAGCTAACTAGCTAGCTAGATGATGCTTCCAGCTAGCTAAAACACACCTGTTGTCTTATTGTTTTCATCTTCCTCTAGTATCATGACTGATTATCAATATGCGTACTTGTCTCCTCCATGACGCGTTTTTTTCTATTATCCAAAACAAAAGAACTGACTAGCTCATGTTGGTGAGCTAGCCAGTGACATAATTAGGGCTGCAACTAACGATTATTTTCATTGTAGATTAATCTGTCGATTATTTTCTCGATTAATCGATCAGTTGTTTGGTCTATAAAATGTCAGAAAATGGTGAAAAATGTGGATCAGTGTTTCCCAAAGCCCAAGATGACGTCCTCAAATGTCTTGTTTTGTCCACAACCCAAAGATATTCAGTTTACTGTCATAGAGGAGGAAAGAAACCAGAAAATATTCACATTTAAGAAGCTGGAATCAGAGAATTTTGACTTATTTTTCTTAAAAAATTACTCAAACCAATTAATCGATTATCAAAATAGTTGGCGATTAATTTAATAGTTGACAACTAATCGATTAATCGATTAATCGTTGCAGCTCTAGACATAATAGTGTAGCTATCTATTACTGGACAAAATAAAGTGTACAAACTACAGTAATTTGAATATTTTGAAATACAAAAACGTTGCTTCCAAAAGTATCTTGATACAAATTACATCTCATATTTTTGCACTCCAGCCAAATGTAATGAAAGCCGAATAGAGCAGTAATCTTCGGGACTCTGCTGGTTTTCATTGTAGCCGTCTAATCATGGACTGATTTACACCTGCGATGCCAGGTGAACGCAATTAACTGCAATTAACAACCTGGGAGGACAGAAAATGAGACTCTGGGACCCGAGGACCAGGACTGAAAACCGGGCCATCTGATCCCAGCAAGTGACTGAAGTTACTAAAAATCTTTAAAACCTTTTGCACAGTATTTTGTATTCCTATGTAGTTCATTCCTGCTGCACATTCTAGTAATGAAGACCAGATAATTATCACAGCTGAAAGGAACAAGGAATGAGGAAAACGCCTTGTGGGAGCGCAGTGTGTGTGTGTGTGTGTGTGTGTGTGTGTGTGTGTGTGTGTGTGTGTACCCAGGCATTTCTCAGCCCATCCGCTCCTTGCATATCAACAGCATGAGTGTGTGTGAGTCTGGAGCGAGGACGGACACTCTGGCAAAACCCCGGAGACCTTCCCCTTTGATGGCCGGCGCCATGGAAACATACAGCGATTTGTCTGTCACTGCGTCCCGGATGGGAAGCTCATAATTACGAGTGCATTGTGATTAGATTGAAGTCGGGATTACAGGGGGAACGGGCCTCGTTCTCACTTCCCTCGCAGCTAATGGAATTGACTCATCTTCAGGAATGAGAATTAAATTGATTTTTTTTTTTTTTCCCTCTCCTGTTTTTTTTTTGTCAGGTATTGAATTGAAGGCTGTGAGGGAAAAAAAAAGCAACAAGAGTGAATGTGATTCAAGCTTACAGCATAGAGAGACAACCTTGACAAGCTGATTAGGTGGAAGACTACTTGTATAAAGGCATAAAGGCAGCAGCTATCTGCTTGTTGGAAGAGTGAGAGAAACACATACACACACATGCAGAGACACACACACACACACACACACACAGTATCTCTAAACACCGCACATTCTGACCTTGTGAGTTTGCTTCAGACTAAACGCTGAGTGCCTACAGAGACTAGAGAGACATTTTTCAGATGTCTTTTGACTTATGAAACACTGCTATCAACACACTTCATTGGCCATGCCAGTGTTTCAGCATCACACACACACACACACACACACACACACACACACACACTGTCTCCCTGTGTGGGTCTCACCTGGTCGAGTGTTTTTTTAAATTTTTATTTGGGTCTTTATATCACTTTAACTGTTAAAAAAACAGCGACTGGTGATGCACCTTGTTGCATTATTTTCTCCATTTAGTAGTTTGGTGTAATTTTCTTCTCGGTAGATAACTGGCTAATCGTAGACGAGGTTTATCTATATTTCAAGCAGCTCCAGTGGAGTTTGATATGAGAAAATGTTTCAGGATGTAAAACCTCAGCGGTACACGTCAGGTTTTGGTGTCAGTCCCTCAGAATCAAAGAGACGTTCAACAGTCATACAGGGAGAAATCCATCGGAGAAGAGGAGAGAGACCAGTTTCTCCACCCGCAGGAGCTGTGAAAGCAACATGTTCAGGCCCGTTCTCTGGGTGGAGGTTGTCGAAAGGCATTCTGGGAAATGTAGGAGATCACTAACTGAAGCAGAAGTAGACGAGGCAGGTTGAGGGAAAGTGGGTTCACCAAAAGAGTAAATTACAACACTCCTGGAATGTATTGAACATCACAAATTGATCATATTTAACAGTGTGAGTGGATCTGAAGGTGGATATTTTTTTATTTAATGCTCTCAGTAATGGAACCTTGTTGGTTTGACTCTCTTGACCATCAGGATCCACTGAATCACTACGTTTGAACAGTAATGACTTTTGAAATTGGGCCGACGTGTAAAGGGGAAAACTTGGAATCACCGACTTCCAAAAGAAGATTTCTACCATTTGAAAAAACAATGACACCTACTTTTACAAAATTATTCGGAGGACAAAATTAAAACAAATTATGGCACCATTTAAAATTAATTACTGTAAAGGACTGTAGCAACAAAGTCTTACGCTGACAAAATGACAAGACTTACATAAAGGACACTAAAAATACTGGATATTTTAGGGATATGAGCTTCGGTTAATTGTTTTTCTCCAGAACGGGTATATAGCCTTTTGGAATAGAATGTTTAATTTCATTAAGATATTCATTTGGAAAAAAGGGGGGATTATGGAAAACCTTTTGCATAGCTCATATGAAATTAAGTGAGTGCATGAGATTCTGCCTCAGCAAGCAAATCCTAAAATGATGTTCCTCTCTTTAAAAATAGACAAAACTGCAACTTAAGTTTTTGCAAGTTGCATCAGTGTTTATTTGCCTGTTTCCAAAGCCGCCTGTGTTTTTTGGGTGGTGGCACACTGTTTGGCACCGGCATTATAGCTTCTGTAACAGACCTTATAAGGCACAGTAAGTGTTCACAGTATGAAACTTAGGGGTCTATTAGAGAGAATGAAGAGATACGAAAATGAAAAGAAGTCTGCAGAGCCACAGATGGCTAATTACAACAAACTTATCTCTAATGGAGCCGATCTGCCTCCCCAAGCCACCATTAACACCATTAATAATGTAATATCCTATGAGCAGACTTGGCAAGTCTAGTACAAGTCTATGATGATGATCACAACGGCCGTCTGCAGACCGAAACAGCTTTCAGAGTGTAAGAACAACCTTTAAACCACTGACCTGTAGGCTAGGCTACTGTATACTGTAATGTAGTGGTTCTCAACGTGGGGTCTGGGGACCACCAGGGGGTTCCAGGGGGTCCCCAGCAAACTGATGAATTGTTAAACTTCAGCATTATTTCATTTACAAGAAGTAAACACAGTTAGAGAATGTAGAAGAATGACTGTTTTGATCATAGTTATCTCTCTACCTACAATACAGATAGTCATGGAATTCTGGACAAAATCATATCTAACAATAAAAATATTCTCAGATTTGGGTCCGAGAGACAAAGTCTCATCAAATGGGGGTCTGTGGCCCTAATATGGAGTAAACTAGGGGTCCTTGATATGAAAAAGGTTGAGAATGAGTCAGATCTCCTCACCAGCTCTCACTGAAACTGAATGACTGCCGGACACTTTTGTTGCTCATGAATCTTTTGGTCTGAGCGCACGGTTAATGGTGCTAAAATGTACTTGAGTAAAAGTAATAAAACGGCTAATTTAAAATAATATTATAGTTAAGTTACCGAGTTACTCCACTGTTGTTTTGCTATTAACTATCAAACTAGCTAGCAAGGCTAGCGATCTAGCTGGACAAAAATCAGGCAAACACAAACCAATAATAATAATAATAGCTTTATGGCTAATGGAAGAATTTTATGTTACACTCTAAGCTAACATTTTCTCCATATGCTTGTGCAGGTTTGACTATGTAGCAATTTACGACTTGTCAGTTGATACAATAGAAATTTGTACTCAGTAATGGATGCAATTTATATAGTGAAGTATACATAGCCCTAGCCCTAACCCTACTCAACTAAAAGTAAAATAACTGACTTAAAAAAAAAAATTAGCTGCTCAGTAGACCGTTTTCAGAAACATGGCTGAACATGGCAACAGACAAACTGTTTACATTGTAGTTCCTCTTGTGGCTGCGACAGGCTGTACAAATCGTGGATTGTACCTTTAAGATGCTACATAATATAATTGACTTAATTTTATGTTTGGCCTAGTTCAGTTTTTCCCCATGGAAGACATTCATATCCTTCCTGGGAATACATTCACAAAAAAACATGTCCAAATAAATAATAGCCTAATACTATCTAGATGATAAATGAACAGCCCAAAAAAAAAAAATACAAAAAAAAATAGGATGTTGAATAGTTCTATCAATGGGGGATGTGGTGCTGATGCTGCTCCACCCTTCTCCTCTTCTTCTTCCTCCTCCTCCTCCTCCTCCTCCTCCTCCTCCTCCTCCTCCTCCTGACAGCATCCAGCCTCGCATTATGGCTTTATTGGCTGTTCCGCTGTTCCGTATTTACTCTCTCACCCCTCCCACAACTGGCAACCCGACCCCAAGGTGAGCAGTTCAGCCTGCCCGCTCCTCCTCACACTTTCATTGGATTCACGGCGGCGAGGATGCGCTTCGCCCAGCCGCGGGAAGTTGCTTCAGGATTTATTAGAGACCCGGACCCGGTTTGTCGCGTCTGGAAATGAAGACCATCAAGCAGATGGTCTGAACAGTCCAAACTGCGGACGTGAAGGTGAGCTGTCGGCTGTGTTTATTCAGTTTGTTTTTTTCCCCCAAAAGTCGTAAAGCCTCTCTGCAAAACTGCGCGTGCGAATAGAAGAGGAAATAACAGAAAGAATAGAATAAGATAGAGTTGGGTAATAGGTAGCCTATGGTAATAATAATAATAGCCTAATGAAAATGTAATCTCCTACCGCCCTCATTATATATGCCTTACTTTTATTACTGTATCTATTGTTTTTATTCTTCTCACTTCTGTAAATTGCTCCCATATGCTTTCCACTGTTTTCACTTTCCTCTGCTGGTTTTACGATTGTTTTGCTGGGCTGTAAAGCACTTTAAGACTAAATTACGTTAGGGAAACTGCAATGTAAACAAAGCTTATTATTATTGTGTTATTATTATTATTACTAGCAGCATACATACACCCTGAGAAGGAAATATAAATAATAGTAAGAGCCAGATCTGGTATTTTGAGATTCTTAATAAGAGAGCATGTCCTGCTTAAATCAAAAGTTAAATAAAAGATAGATAGATAGATAGATAGATAGATAGATAGATAGATAGATAGATAACTTTATATGGGAAAGATAGAAGTTGGGAAATTAGGTCATTGCAGCAGCAGAAGTTAGGATTCAGCAGGGAAAAACACAAATAGAATATAAAAATAAACAATAAAAGAAAAAAAAGAAATAGAATGAAAACAACTGTGGGGTTATATATGCATGCTGGTATGCTGGTGTCAATTTAAACACATGGTAGGTAGATTGAATTGGTTGGAAATATAGGGGAGGAGTATGGATTACTAAGTATGGATTAAGTTACAGTTGTTACTACAGTTACTTACAGTTGTTACATACAGATGATACCAGCAGTCATGACTGCTTACTTAAACATGGATTACTAAATTGATATACTATGTGCGATATTAAATTTAAAAATATCAGTATGTATGCAGTATGAACTAGAGGAACCATTATGAAAATAGCATTAATATGCAGAATAAAGGAGCTTATGGTCTCATCTCTTAAATGACTTCTTGAAATCTATTTTTATGGACTTGCATTGATGTGATGCTTTTTATGTTGTATTATTACATTATATCTATAATGCTTAATATATTAACTCTCATATTGTGTTACTCTGTGCTCTGATCTCATGATGCCTTGTTTTTACTTGTTTTATTTATGATAATGCTGTTTCATTTTATTCTACACTTTGTAGACTGTTTTTAAAAAGTGCTACACAAATAAGGGTTATTATTATTGTTATTATTATTGTTATTAGTTGTAGTAGAAGTAGTAGTAGTATTATTATAAAAGGCAAAGCAAACTTTATTTATATAGCACGTTTCATACACAAGACAAATGCAGTGTGCTTCATATGAAACAGAGTATTTTTCTGTCTCCCTTCCTTTTCCAAATCCCTCTTCAGTTGATGAAAGCGCTCAGCGAGCAGCGGCCGGTTCTCCTGACATGCGTTCGTCCTGTGAGACGGTAACCTGAGCTCCGCCCCGGGGGCAACAGCAGGATGCGTCCCGTCGTGTCGCAGGTTTTGAGCGAGGCCGATGACGGAGGCAGCCGCCGCCCCCCCGCCGCCGCCGGCGCCACCGCCGCGGCGCTGCTGCTCTCCCTGTGCCTCGGCTTCCCCCCCTCCGTGGCCGCTTGCCCGCCCGACTGCCTCTGTGCCAGTGATATCGTTTCCTGCAGCGGCCGCAATCTGTCCACGTTGCCCCTCGACCTCCCGGGCTACGCCACGCGGCTGGACCTGAGCCACGGCGCTCTGGCCGCCCTGCCGGCCGGCTGGATCGCCCGTCCGTTCGACCGGCTGGCCACGCTGGTTCTCAGCCGGAACGCCGTCGCCCGGATCGAGCCGGACGCCTTCGCCCTCACGCCGCACCTCCTCCACCTGGACCTGTCCTCCAACCGGCTGGCGGTCCTGAACGCCTCCGTCTTCCGCGGGCTGGAGGAGCTGGAGGTGCTGCTGCTGTTCGGCAACCGGATCGTCCGGATCGAGCCGGGGGCCTTCGGGGGTCTCCGCGGCCTGCGGAGGCTCTACCTCTCTGGGAACAGGCTGGAAGCTTTCCCCCTGGAGCTCTACCAGGGTCCTGCGGGACCTCGGAACCTGACCTTCCTGGATCTGTCGTCCAACCGGCTCCGGCGGGCGCCGGTGCAGAGCCTGCTGTCTCTGCCCGCCTGGCAGCAAGCTGGGATTTATCTGCAGGGGAATCCTTTGGTCTGCGACTGCGCTCTGCTCGCCCTGCTGGAGTTCTGGGTGTGGAAGCGGTATCGCCCCCTGGTGGACTTCAGGGGCGATTACCCGTGCGGGCTGGGCGGAGACGGTGCGGGGGCGAGGCCGAGCTGCGCGGGGCAGCGGCAGGGAGCGGCGGATAACTTCCTTGAGGCGGGAACGCACCGAGTGGAGCCGGGCGATTGGCTCAGAGTGCCGTGTCCCGGGTTGGCTCCTCCCACCCAGGGGGAGCCGGTGGCGTTCTGGGTTGCGCCCCGGGCGGTGCTGCGTTCGCCGGGCGACGATCCGAGCGGCCGCCTCCTGGTCCTCCCCAACGGCACCCTGGAAATCAGAGGGGCGCTCCTGGAGGATTCCGGGACATACGTGTGCGTGGCGGCCCGCGGGCGCCCCTTCGACCCCGGCGAGTCCCCGGAGGCGACCGTGTCGGTCGGGAACTCGAGCGTCGCCCCCGACGCCGGCTCGGCGCACGGCGGCGGCGCGGAGCATTTCAACACGGCGTTCACCACGCTGGCGTCCTGCGTGATCAGCATCGTCCTGGTGCTGCTGTACCTGTACCTCACGCCCTGCCGCTGCCGCGAGGGCCGGGCCGGCGGCGGGGCGAGGGGCTGCGGCGGCCGGGCCGTCCTCCTCTGCTCCGACCCCAGGGAGGTCGATTCGGGGGAGAGGCGGTCGAACGGGAAGAGGGTGGCGTTTCTGGAGCCGCAGGCGGGGGATTCTGACACAGGCGGCCCGAAAACGCCGGCGATGAACTCGGCTCACGGGAACACAGAGGGGATTCTGAAGAACGGAAGTAGGACAGTGGGACAGACGCTCACAGACCCCGCTCACGTGGCGTAGCTGTAAAAATAAACTTTTGCGGACTGTTGTATTACTACAATCTGAACCCAAGTGTTTTTCAGTGTCTTGTTTCACACTGCAAAAAATCTCCATCTTAACAAGTCATTTAGTCTGTTTCTGCCAGTGGGCTTTGCTAATTTCACTTGTTTCCAATGCAAATCAACTGGTTGCAACAATTTTAGGGCTGCAACTAACGATTATTTTCATTGTCGATTAATCTGTCGATTATTTTCTCGATTAATCGATTAGTTGTTTGGTCTATAAAATGTCAGAAAACGGTGAAAAATGTGGATCAGTGTTTCCCAAAGCCCAAGATGACGTCCTCAAATGTCTTGTTTTGTCCACAACCCAAAGATATTCAGTTTACTGTCATAGAGGAGTAAAGAAACCAGAAAATATTCACATTTAAGAAGCTGGAATCAGAGAATTTTGACTTATTTTTCTTAAATTACTCAAACCGATTAATCGATAGATGACAACTAATCGATTAATCGTTTCAGCTCTAAACAATTTAGTAGAATCAAGAGTCATTTTCTTGACAGCAGTGCAGTGATCTGCCTTTTTCTGACTGGTTTCAACACACTGACACTCATTTCTAGAACATTCCTGAAACAAGTGAAGCTGCGTTGGAAACAAGTGGAGTTTTCTCTCCTCACTGGCAGAATTGTTCTCTTGGTTTAAGAAAAATAAGATTTGAAGGCTGAATATGAGACTAAATGACTTGTTAAAATGTTTTTTTTTTGCAGTGCAGTACATGATGAGTAAATCCATCTGGATCTGAAGTAGAAAACTGTTCATATGGAGTAGTTATGTACTGTAGAGCTTTGGGTATGTGGTCTAAAGCAGAAATCCTTTTGTAGGCAGAATTTCAATTATGTCTCAACCGTAAGTGGTGTCTGTTTTTCTGTCTATTTTCTTTTCCTCGTATCGATAGAGTTTGATATGAAAATTGGTATGGAAATTTGGCTATTACCGTGGGAAATTGTTATAGCAAAGATCACAAAGATCATGTAAACGTGGGCGGTGTTTCAAATTGGACTGAGAGGAATATTCACACCTGGTTTTACAAGCTGCCAGAGGCATCGATGGTTATCTCATATGCATTGTTGTGCGGTAGCTCAGTGCATGACCAGCTGTCCTGTGATGTGGACCGTGTCACTTTCAAAACATGTCAGTAAAACATAAACCTGTGTATGTACAAAAGAAATGATTTGAACGTTGATGTTTTGCAGATTAAACTGGGTTCCATCGACTACATTCCATGTTCAAAATATGTCAAATATAAACCTATAGTAGTTTAGTTTAGTTTAGTTTTTTATTTGGACATCTACACTACCAGTCAAAAGTTTGGACACACCACATTTTTCTTTATTTTTACTATTTTCCACATTTTAGAATAATAGTAAAAACATCCGAACTATGAAATAACACAAATGGAATTATGCAGTGACCAAAAAAGTGTTAAATCAAAACACGCCCTTTACCCTTTGAAAGGCAAAAGGCTTTGGAAAGAAATTCATACATAGGATCAACTTCACTATTTATATTTGTCTAAGAAACACATTTCAAGCATTTAAGCAGAAGCCTTTAGATCAAAATGACTTTAAGAAAATGAAAAAACATAGAACATTCAATCAGGTGGGTCCAGACTTTTGCTGGTAGTGCAAAATCAAGTACAAAAAAATACACACATACATACAACTTACATAGACTTTATACAAATTAGTTATATGTATAAAGCACAAAAAGAAGAGAAATGTCCAGATTATGCAAATCAGGTGATAAAAGAAACCCAATGAGTTTATGAAACATCTCACTTCTTAACTTAAAAGCAAAGAAAAAACATAAAAAAGGAGAGCTATGTATATATTGTTGAGTGAAAACGTTCATCTCCAAAATGTTAACCCTTAACTAAATAAGAAAAACAGCCTTGTGTTTAGCTTGACCACCATGCAGATGTGTGACCAAGTCAAATTTGCTCTCAAGTCTCAAGTCTTGAGGCACAAGTCTCAAGTCAAGTCCCAAGTCTAAATGTAGATTACCAAGTCAAGTCCATGTCATTAAAGTCAAGTCTCAAGTCTAAATGTAGAACAGCAAGTCAAGTCAGAACAAATCAAGAGTCCAGTATCAATTTAATATCTTAAAGAAAACTAAATATCTAGGACTTTTCAATGCAATATGGTTTTAATAGGATAAAAACTTGGTAAGAGCATCATGAGTTTGATTTCTATAATCAGTTTCAACTTCAATAAATTCAATCATTCCATACAAATTCAGAAAACAGAATTTAAATTCAGTCGTCTGCTGGAACAAATCTCATCACTTTCAATCTAAGTCATTTACACAAACACAAGATCTCAAGTCAAGACTTTAGAAACCTTTTCAAGTCATCAGAGTACAAGTCAGAGTCAAGTCCCAAGTCACCAGAACCCAAGTCAAGTCAAGTCTAACGTCTTCTCTTCATGCATCAAGTCAAGTCTCAAGCAATTCAAACTGACTCGAGTCCAAGTCATGTGACTCGAGTCCCCACCTCTGCCACCATGCAATTTTGAGTTTATCTAATTGGTTTTGAAAAGATTTCATAAATCCAAGTTGATTTTCTCTCAACTCAAAGAGGAGCAGGAGAAATCAAAAACCAAAAAATACATTACACTGATACGTACTTTGGCTTGATCTCCTTAGGGAAGGTCAGAGGTCATCCAGGGATTCAGTGTTTTTTGCTCAACGGCACTTCAGCGGGGGAGGACGCTTGCCGACCTGAAGCCAAACTCCTCCTCCTCGCCAACACAAACACAAAAAGCTTCACAAACAGGAGAATCGTGGAGGAATTGATTGTTATCGGTTCAGACAAGAGGGGAGTTTTGGCTCGGTGAAGAAGCCCCAGTCGGCCCGGATCAGTGTCACAGAAATCAGAAGGAGGTCTGCCAGCTCGCCCCGGGCTCACCGTGACCCACTTTCCTCCGTCCTTCGTTTTTTTATTTTTTTATTTTTTTAAATTATTTATTATTTTTATAGGTGTGTGGACTGATTTCCAAGGTGCTGGGAGGCTTGTTAAAGTTTCTGTGTCCTCGCGCTCGGCCGTACGCGTCCATGTCGACCTTCTGTACCGCTGCCTGAGTCTTTTTATATTGTTCCGTTTTAGTAGAACAGCGGAAAATAGAGCAGAGCGGTTGAAGGTCAGACATTTTTTTTTCGTAACGACAATGGCTGATATTTGTAGGCATGAAATAAACAGTTTCTATTTCAGACCAGCAATGTTTTTTGATTGATATTTTTTTCATTTCGTTCATGGCGATGTACAACAATCATCTAATTCAAGCATAAAAAAGTATGTATATATACATGATAAACAAAATATTCAACTCTAATGTCTTTTATATACATATATACATACTGATATACCCATATACAGACAAATATATACCTATATGTGACCGAAAAGGAGCAGGCAGAAGAAACTGTTCAAACGTGTTCAACATGTTCTCTTAAACACAAAAAAGGAATAACACAGTAAACATAACTATACTATGAATACTATCATATTTGTCTTTAGAGAGCTGATTAAACATGTTTTGGTCTGTTTCAGATATTCCCCTTTTGGGTCTGACCTAAAAAAGAAAAGACTTTGCAGTGACTTTAATTTCGGTCAAAAAATGAAAGTTAGGTCAGATGTGGATGAACGGATAAAGAATAACCTCTGAGTAAGTCAACAAATCACATTTTCCAAAAATAAAATCCTCTGACAAGTGTCTTCAATGGCTTGTGAATCAAATAAAAACACCTTTAAAGTCCTTTTTTCTCTGTCTCACACTCTGGGCAACACTCTTCCAAGACTCTACCAAAAGTGGAAAGACATTTCATTTCAGCCTAATTCTGCGTCTCTGGGCGGCTGTGAGGACATGAGGAGGTTTCCCAGCGGCGTCACGCTTTCAGAGGTGGCAGACCGATGGCAGGTGTTGAATGGAGGTTTCAGGTAGTGACGGATCCCACTGGGACTAATTTAAGTATCCCTCGCCGCTCGCCGCGACAAGGTGCTGTTCACAGGTCAGGGGTGCGTTCAAGACCGTGACATCCCGAGAGCGTTGCAGGTGTTGCCAGGCTAAAGGGACCGACTCATTTTCCACCACAATTAGCAGATTAATTGGTCAATTCATGGAATAAATGTCAGTTTAATGAAGGTAATGATGACCAGGACCATGATGATTATTAGATGTAGTAGCAGTAGTGGTATAGTAACAGCAGCAGCAGTAGTAGTAGTAGTAATATTTGTAGTTGTAGCAGTAGTAGTAGTAGTAATATTTGTAGTAGTAGCAGTAGTATTAGTAGTAGTCATAGTAGCAGTAGCAATAGTAGCAGTAGTAGCAGTAGTAGCAGAAGTAATAGTAGCAGCAGTAGCACTTGTAGTAGTAGTAATAGTAGTAGTAGCAGCAGCAGTAGCAGTAGTGGTAGTTGTAACAACAGCAGCAGTAACAGCAGTAGTAATATTTGTAGTAGTAGCAGTAGTAGTAGTAGTAGCACACTTGTAGTACTTGTAACAGCAGTAGCAGTAGTAGTAGCAGTAGAAGTAGCAGTAGTAGTAGCAGTAGCACTTGTAGTAGTAGCAGTGGTACTTGTAGTAGTAGTAGTAGTGGTAGTAATAGTAGTAATAGCAGTAGTAGTTGCAGTAGCAGCAGCAGTAATAGTATTAATTATATTATTTGTATTAGTATTATACTAATAAAGTTATACAGTAAACTCATATTCTGCTGAAAGTATAATTGTGAGACAAATACATCCAGACGCCACAAAGGCGTTTCATCTCCCCTGGGCCAGATATAAATGTAATAATTTCCTGACTATCCATAATTCAAATGCTGTAGCAGTGTAATGGATGTGTGGGTTGCAGCTGAAATAGGAACGTTAATGTGAACACATTCAGACAGTGGGACCATTTGGCAAATTATGCCTGCTTTAATTATCTTTTCTGACATAAATTTCTTAATGTTGGCCTCTGAACTGTATGAATGATCCACCAAAATCTACAATTTGAAGGGTTTTCGATCCAAACCAGTGTATATCCATTATTATGAAAACAAATGATTGCCTAAAGACCACTAACATAATAACTGTTATGATAGCCAATAACTTAAGTCTTATTCAATAGGGATGCAATGATTTTGTTAGAGCAGGTGCCAAAGTATTTCTATTCTTCTATTAGTTCTCAAATTGGAATGAAACTTTTCATTAATTTACTTCCCACAGCTGGCTAAAGAATTACAGCAACAAATGACAAGGAGTTTGTGAATGAAATGTAATGTTTTGTTGATTATGTTAGAGTTATTTCTATTATACTAGTAGTTCTCATTTTGGAACGAAAAGTAGGTAGGTAAAAGTAGGTAAAAAGTAGAGCAGAAATGTGTATTATAATATCTTGTCAAAGTTTATAACATCATGTAACAAATGCCATTTGGTGGACACTTTTATCCAGAGCACTTTAGTACTAGGAGTGCATACATTTTGAGTGTGTGTGGCCCCAGTGGGAATCAAACCCCATAACACTGAAATATGTGTTAGTGCCATGCTTTACCTATTGAACCATGTACATATAGGACCAAAAAAGCTAATGTTTTCTATAGAGTAACAAGCAGTAATGCAGTTGTGTACCATGCACAGCGGTGGCTGAAAACAACGTCCATAAAAAACTGTAGGTTTGTTTATTTATCTGTTAAATCTTTCATAAGCAGTGAAACCATTTGGAGTGAAGAAATGTTATTTACAATATAAAAAATTAACAAGATAAATAATTGAAACAAGCCGGTGTGTGAGTGATAGTGTGCGGCACACCTAGTTTCCTATGGACTTTATTCTCCACAGTATTGCTGTGTCACATCGTAATACCCTGCCAGAGGAATTTAATAAAGAATAACAATAACAGTCATTTCAGACTCATAACACAGACTGAAATATCATCTCTGCCTTCTCAACTGCAGGATGAAAACAGCAGATATCATCTACTTCACTTCTGTCTGTTAACAGCTGTGCAAAGCTTCTCCTGTTTGCAGCTCTAATGGCTGCACCCATCTAATCCTGCTGAATCTGAGAAGGGCAGCGAGGAAGGTGGAGAATAAATTATCGGAGTATAGAAAGAACGAGAGAGCTTGTATCTTACGCCAGACCATGAGTTTGCAATATATTGAAGGTGAATTTTCTTTGTGAGTTTCTTCTTTTATATGTATAATTTTGACTAAGTGCCCCTTGACCGCAGAACAGAGTTGTCTGTAACAGTTAACATTTACATTTTATTTATCTAGCTGTTGCACAGACTACGCAGAATAAGGTTAAATTTCTAGATCACCAGCATTGTAGGTATAGCAAGCAGTGCAGCCGTCAGAGCCTTGCACTCCTATAGAAATGAATAATAATAATCTAAGAGAGAAGTGCTTGAAAAAGAAATAAGAGAAGTAAGAGCTGAAGAGAGAGGTAGAAGGGATGTTGCTGTTGCTTCAAGTTCAGGATAAGAGCAGATTAGAGCGAGTGGAGGAGGAAGACAGGAAGTGATTCAGCAGCAGAGTGATGTGAGATATTTGTTGAGTTTGATGAGTTTTCAGCCTCCGACAAGACAGGGAGCGATTCTGCTGTCCTGACTGCAGACTGGTTTTAGTTCTACAAACATTTCTCAGAGGCAGAAATAATCTGATTGGTTGAGTTAAACCTCAGTGGGTGGAGCCAAAGAACCACAGTTTTTCTGGCTAAGTAACATTAGACTGAAGCCCAGGGGAAAAGACAAGAGGTAAAAGAGGAGGAAGCTAATATTATGAAGCCTAGCGCTCTGCTGCTAACTGAAAAAATACAATCTATCCATACTAAGTTATCTATCAAGTTCAAACTAGCCATACTGGCCTATAGCTAGCTAGGTAAGCTAGTTAGCTAGCTGCTGACCTTCAACATCATGATGCCATGGTCATGATGGAATGAATAAAGAAGTCATTGCTATTTACAGTATATTTTTAATTTATATTTTGACCAGAGTTCCTTCTTTGACCTTCAAGTTTGCCAGTTAGCTAAATTGCGTGCCGAAGAACTGTGATTCTTTGGCTCCGCCCCTTGGAGTTTAACTCAACCAATGAGATTATTTCTGCCTCAGAGAAACGTTTGTATAACTAAAACTCGTTTCTGTGTGCTGACTGGAGTGGGAAGGTGAATCGACCAATGGAAAGCCACGGAGGGAGAGGAGTCGAGACTGGGTGGAGCGATGGCCAGGTCACCTTATATCACTTTATGTGTAATATATCATACGCAGTTATCAGTCAAATCTTTCATAAAAATCACATGAAGGAACAAGTGGCTCCAGTTGTGGTTCTGGTTCTGTGTTGCTCAGTGGGAGGAGAAAGACTCTGACACAGCCATATGGCTAAAGGTTTCAATTCTACTGGGACTGATGCTAAAAATGTCAACATTTATAAGAGGTTGGGTAGATATTCTTTCATCTCCTTCCACCTAAAATCCCTGTTGGAACGAGGGTGGAAGCAAGGAGTGCGAATCAGTTTTTAAAAAGGTGACATTTTATTGAAATAACCGATACTTTGTGGATCATACAGCTCTTAAGCCTTGTTCTATATGGTATGTTTTCTGATAATCAAGGCAACATTAAACTACCAAGATCCAGTGTAAGGTTTTCTTCCATAAAAAGAGTGAAAGAGAGAAAGTCAGGTATTAGGGCTAACAGCTCCCCTGAATAAAGGAAGGTAATTTGCAATCAAGCGCTAATGACGGCAGAGTAATGAGGTATAAAAGGAACTTGCAAGAATTTTAGTCACAGGAAGCTTGCAAGGACACACAATCAATTCAGTTTCATTTAACCTCAGGCTTTCTATGCAAAGTACGAAAATCTACTTTCCCTCTACTCTCTCTTCTCTACTCTCCCTTCTTTTACCTTACTAAGTCTAGAAAGGTTTGTGATTATAGCAATGAATCCGTGTGTCAATGTTTGTCAAGTTAAAGATGGAGTCAGCTTCAAATTTACCAAAACGCGATCAAGGCCAAGCAGGGATACAAAGAGTATCTGGTTGTTAAATGTTTCAGCACCAAATGTCTATTCACCAGCATACTTACAACATACCAGTCTGTCAAAATATTAATGAGCTTTTCTGCTAGTTGTTTGACTACTTCATTATTTTTAATTAACCCGCAGCCACTGCCTTCATCCCCGTTCAGACTGAGCGGTTTCACCTCATTTATTTGATATCCAACATTTCCTGGCCAAGACACCGAATCCCTTCCTGCTGCAGCCCTGACCTCTGACCTCTGACCCCTGACCTCTCCAGAGAATTTCACCACATAAAGTACATTACGCTCCTGCCTGTAATATTCTTGTTCTCATATTTCATCAGCTTGTCTCAAATCCAACTCATACTCAAGGGTGGAAGTGATGAATTCCATTTAGCCTACTGTTGTTACTGTAATTGAGTAGCCTTTTGTGTACTTCTACTTTTTTGTGTAGAAGTCAGTAATTATACTTTTACTTGAGCATGTTACATCGCATCCAGCACAGAGTACAAATTTTGTAGCTTCTCTGTTAGCACTGCATCAGAAACCGACCAGCTGTAAAGTGCATTTGCATCAAATCTGTACAAACGTGGAGGAAACATTAGCTAACTGTAACATTAAATGTTCAAATTTATCCTTGATATTAGCTTACTTAACATTAGCCAAAAAGCCATACAGGTACACTATTGTTAGTTTGAGTTAGCCTGGTTGTTGTCTAGCTAGTTTGCTACCTAGATGGATGGCTATTAGCAGAAGAAACATCAATGTAGTAACTCAATAACTTTTCCAGTCCATTTAAATAAGATATTTACTAAAGTAGAGTTTAGCACCAGTGATTTTACTTAGATTTAAAATGTCTATCCATGAGATTCTTGTTTGTTTTTTTGTTTGTTTGATTTAGTCTCCATGTTTGTTGCTCAGCACTCTGTGGTGTTTCTGCACTGCACTTCCCACAGATCACCTGTCAATCAAACTGTGTGGGCGGAGCTTGGACTTTCTCTTGATGCAGTTTGAGTTTCTCTTTTCTTTGTCTGTTCAGCCATGGTGGCTATCGCTGCTCATGCTAACTACCCAGTTCTTCTTCTTCCTCTGTTGATTCCAAACAAACCAGGAAACGTAAAAAAACGCATCACTTCCTGTGCGGCAGAGGATTTATCCCAGGAAAGAGCTATCAGACACCGGCTGTTTGGAAGAGTGGAAAAGCTTTCATGAGCTGGTTATAGGTTGAATCACTGTTGTGTTATCAGCAATAGAGAGAATCACAACAAACATTTATTTATATGGAAATGTCACAGATTACTACTTTGAGTAACCTTTCAACAGAGCACCAGTACTTCTACTTGAGCAGGATGTTTTGATTCTCTTTCCACCCCTGCTCATACTGGTTAATGAAACTCAGTCAGCCACAGCAGCGGCAATATATTCCCCTCACCAGCGGCTAACAGGCAATTACCGGGACGCTAAAAGACAGCCGGGTGTAAAGTGCACTGTTCAATCCCTCTCCCTACACCGCGACGAAACAGACGGAGCCGTAAACCCTTAATACCGACGGACCAGATAGGAGAAACGTTCCCGCCGCAGACGAGGCGGTTGAGCGCGCTGCCTTTGACCCAGATTCCCCGGGAAGGGAAGGTGAGAGGAGCGTCTTATCCGAGAGGTAATTTCCTCCGACTCCGCGGCGGGCGATGACAGCTTTGCCCTTAGAATTGTCTGATCAAACATTTCCAGCGGACGCGCGGGGTCACGGCCCGGGTAGGAGGAGAGCAGCTTCCCACATCCTCAACATGTGATTAGGCCTCATTATCTGTCCGCTGTCACATGCAGGCTGTGTGTGTGTGTGTGTGTGTGTGTGCTTGTATAACCATACTTATGAGGACCAAATGTCCTCAGAAGGATAGAAAGATGAGGAAAGTTCCCACCATCTTTCTATCCTTGTGAGGACGTTTTAGGGTTAGGACTTTGGGTTTAGGGTTAAGATTAGGATTAGGTTTAGGTTAAGGTAAAGGTTAAATTTAGGTGTGTAGTGGTGAGGTTAAGGTTAGGGAGTGAATGTAGTCAATGACGTGTGTGTGTGTGTGAGAGAGAGAGAGACAGAAAGAGAGAGAGGAGGAACAGAGAGAAAGAGAAAAATGAGGGAGAGATAGAGAAAAATAGAAATGAGTAAGAAAATTGAGGAAGAGAATGAGCGAGAAAAGGAAAGGGGGGCAGAAAGAGAGATGGACTTGTCAGCTGTGTCGCCCTGGCAACCGCAGCCGAGAAACAGCAGGAGTGTTTTATTTATTTGATTTTTTTTTTTTCTTTTTTTTTTTTTTTCCTTCCTGGCGTTTTGCAGGGACGATCCAGGATGTGGCATCGGGGCCTCGCTGTCTAATCCGTGTGTGTGTGCAAACAATCTGCCAGGCAGCGAACAAGCAGGACTCTTTATCTGAGATCCTGGGCCCAGGCAGGCAGCCGGGGCCGTGACATTTAAAAGGAGGCGGGTGTCCGGACCGCGCCGGACCGTCCGCACGGCGAGCGGGTCGCATTACGAGGAGCAGAAAACACCTGTTATCCTGTAAAAGCTTCTGATGGGTGTAAGGAGAGCTTGGAGGAGGCAGTAGTTTGTGTTTGAGGAGAAAATACATGTGACACCAGCAGTGGTGGAAGAAGTACTGAGATCTTTTACTTAAGTAAAAGTAGCAATACAACAATGTAAAGATACTCCATTACAAGCAAAAGTTCTGCATTCAAAATCTTACTTAAAGAGTAACTAAACTCCAAACCCAAGTCTTTGGTGAAGCCTGACACCTAATGGTGAAAAGTAGGGTACTGCACTACTCATCTGTTATTGGCTGGTCTTTGTGACAGGTGATGTCACCATCTGTTGGAAGGTGACATCAGCTGACACAAACATCAGCCAATAGCAGACGGCCAGTGCAATACCCTACTTTTATATACCCTAAGTAAAAGTACATAAGTATTGGCAGCAAAATGTACTTAGCGTATCAAAGTAAACGTACTCATTATGCAAACTGTCCCCATTTAGAGAGTTATATTTTTCATAAATTATTGGAATATTAATACTGATTTATTGGCATACATGTACATGTAAGCAGCATTTTAAAGTTGTCAACGTGAAGCTAATCTTAACAATTTAGCTATACTTTTGGGTAGTCTAATCTATAACAATGCTATTTTAGAGTTATTTTATAAAGATGATCAAATGTTTTAAATATAAAATATTGATCTGAAAAGTAACTAGTAACTATAGCTGTGAAATAAATGTAATGGAGTAAAAAGTACAATATTTCCCTCTAAAATGTGGTGGAGTATAAGTACAAAGTAGCATAAAATGGAAATACTCAAGTAAAGTACAAGTACCTCAAAATTGTACTTAAGTACAGTACTTGAGTAAATGTACTTAGTTACTTTCCACCACTGGACACCAGGGTGAAATATTTGAGCTACATTCTAGGTGTGTTTGATTTAAAGCTGCACTAGGCGACTTTGCATGTTGGCGGCCCCAAATGGCAGGTAACAGGTAACTATTTGAAAAATTTGAACTTCAACACCCGGAAATCCTGTAATGTGATGTCAGTAAACGTCACACAGCGCGCTCATGTTTCCCAACCGGCCGGTCTGTGATGCTTTAGGGAAACCAAAGTGTCCAAACCCGACACCAGAATTTCATTTGGGCAAATCGAGCGAATAGCGGCGTCTCAATTAGAGAAGGATGGGACTCTCTTCTCTGCTGCAGCCGCACTTTGTCATTCAGGCTGATAAGACAGGTTTATTTTGACATGAAAATCTTTGCCTAGTGCAGCTTTAATTTGAGCTGAAGAGCCTAAATAATGGAACCATCACTCACCTCATCCTGCCGTTGTCTTTCTCTCTCTGTGTGGGAGAGAATGTCACATCAAACTGCATGCTGAAATGTGATAGTTTAATGTTTCCTTGCTTGAAGGCAAATACACACTGAGATGTGCAAAACATTAAGCTGCCTTCCTAATATTGTGCTGCTCCCCCTTCATGCCCTCAGAACAGTTCTCAGTTCATTGGGGTTTGGACTCAACAAGCTGTTAACAGTGTTTAGCGCCGTCTCATCCCTCTCATTCAGTTTTCCATTGACAGATTCTGATATAAAAATACAAGGAAGTAAAGTTTTTATCATTTTTTGGTCATAAATTGTCAAATATGTGTATGGTTTGATCGTTAGAAAGAGCTAAAAAGGTGAAAAAGTTTAACCCTCCTCCTCCCCTTCATCTCCACTGATTGAAGTGGATTTAACAGGTGAGATCAATTAGAGATCAGAGCTTTCACCTGGGTTCAGCTGGTCAGTGTCCCTAATGTTTGGTGCAAATACTACAGAGAACATGACTTAAAGCTGCACTGGGCGAGGTTATTATGTAAAAACACACCCGTCTTATCGGCATTAATGGCTTATCATCATCTCTGGTGTCGGTGTGGTCGCTGGTGGGAAATCTTCTCCACATAACAGCAAGTGACGGATTGAAACTTCAGAGCGAAATACAAAACTGGTCACGCTGTGTCCAGAAAAAACTGACACAAAACGTTATTTTTTTTGCCTTGTTGAGAAGGTTAAATGTCATCATTGTGTCATAACTTCCTTTTCTAGCAGAAGTTTACGACTTAATCATCTGACTTTGGAGGGCGTAGGAAATTCATTTTTCCGATATATTGGATAGCACATGAATGCACAATAATTCAATTACAAATAAACTTTTAAAACCGATTTGCCCTTCTTGCTGCTGTCCCCCATGGTGTGCTTCAGTAGAGCAAGAAAAGAGCAATAGCTATAAAAGCTCTCAGAAAGATTCCCACCAGAGCTTCTCCTCTAGTGTTGTCCGACTGTATAAGTAAAAACACTAAAAAGGTGAGAAGACTGTCCACTCCCCTTATGAAACAACAAAAACAAACCACTCCATATTCCCTCTTTGTTCTGGAGTGCATGCTCGCCGCTCTGCCATGTCGCGGTTCAGCTACACCGATTTCCCAGAGGGCCGAGCTGCCAAAATGTGGGATATGAGGGAAATGTCAGATATTATCCTCCTTACGCAACTCCCGAGCGTGCGTCCAGGATAATCCTCTTACGGGAGAGAGTCGCCTTTAATAGGAAACAAAACGTGGCGTGCCTCCTCTGCTCCCCGCTTTTAATAATCAAAATGGAGTTTGTGCCGAGGCTACCTCGCCGCGGTAATCCGTGCTGCAGGACACGGCACCGCGCGCTAATCTACGCTGATTTGCATGTTCAAAAAAAAGAAAGAGGAGATAACGATATAGACCGTGGATAAACAGCTGTGTTTGGGTATTAAAATGCATTTGGTGGGATTACAGACAATGTGGGCAAGCTGTGTGTTGAGCGGCCTTTTGCACCAATCAAGGTGGCGGTGCGTTTTGGGGGGAAAACATCAGATCCACACTTTGAAAAACTCAAGTGCTCACAAATCCATTGATTATACTGAAATATGACGGTCTTTGGAGTGTGAAGGCGTCTTTGATTTTTTTCCCCTGCGTTCCAGCCGAAGAGCTCATGAATATGGATCGTCTCGGGGGCCCATGTTGTGCTTGGTGATGAGTCGCGTCGGGCCGTGCAGATGAGCTGTGATTGTAAAACCCTCCTCGTCTGAGCTCAGAGGGATAACAAGCCGGTCAGCCTCGGTGCCAGTTGTGCTTAGCGGCGCAAAGTGTGTGGTGAAGCCTCGGACCGTGTGTCTGAAGGACGCAGAACAGGATCTACAGATTTTCCCCCGGGGCTGTATAACGAGATGATGTAAACTTGGAAACATCAGCCGGTCAAAAGCCTGACAAATTATCTTTTTTTGAAAATATGTATACGAAATATGCATCCACAGAATTGGAAGGGGCAGCAAAACAAATATTTATGTATTCAATCAAAAATGTTTAAAAATATTCCGATCCATACTATTCCAGATGTAATGAACGCGACCAAAATAACCACAACATATCATTCAGAGTGTTTATGTGCAAACCCTGAGACAATCGATCCAATAATCAATATAGAAGAATATAGACATTCTTACCTGTCATCAGACTCACATTGGCTGCTGCTAAGCTGTAACTAAGCACAGCAGCTCCGCCTGGTGGTGTAATAGAGAATCCCTACTCTCACCTTTTAAAAACTTTATGTAGAGGGATTTAGGAAAAAACATGTCTCGATCTCATTGGTTTACATTGATTTTCTCTTGGTAACTAGTAACTTGGTAGGTATGACACAATTTAATCCCATTGACGACAAAACTGTGTCCAATCTCAAATCATCCACCTGTTGCCTTGATGTTTTACCCACTAGCTTGTAAAACAAAAGTTATTGAAAAAGTTGTTCACCAACAACTTAGTGACTTTTTAATGCTGAACAATTGCTTCGATAACTTTCAATCAGGATTTCAGCCCCATCACAGCACTGAGACTGCACTCATAAAGGTACTAAATGACATTCGCCTGAACAATGACTCAGGCAAAGTCTCTGTTTTAGTACTGTTGGATCTTAGTGCTGCCTTTGACACTGTGGACCATACAATTCTATTACAAAGATTAGAAAACTGGGTGGGACTCTCTGGAACTGTCCTTAAGTGGTTCAAGTCATATCTTCATGACAGAAAGTACTTTGTCTCCATTGAAAACTGTGTGTCCGAGCAGATGGCCATGACCTGCGGGGTTCCACAGGGGTCCATTTTGGGACCTCTCCTGTTCAATCTCTATATGCTTCCTTTAGGCCAAATCCTACAAAATAATAAAGTAGCCTACCATAATTATTCAGATGACACGCAAATCTACATATCACTTACACCAGGTGACTATGGACCTGTTGAAACTCTGTGTCACTGCGTTGAACAAATCAATGACTGGATGTGGCAAAATTTTCTCCAACTAAACAGAGATAAGACCGAGATAATTGATGAATGTCTGCTCTCACCTTGACTCCCTGTCCCTCATAACTAAGAGTCAAGCCAGAAATCTTGGCATTATCCTGGACTCAGATTTAAATTTCAATAGCCACATCAAATCAGTAACTTCGTCAGCTTACTACCATCTAAAAAATATTGCAAGAGTCAGAGGACTAATGTCCAAACAAGACCTAGAAAGGCTTACCCACGCCTTTATTTCCAGTAGATTGGATTACTGCAATGGTCTGTTCACAGGGCTTTCAAAAAAAGCTCTTCGGCAACTCCAACTTATTCAGAACGCCGCTGCCAGGGTCCTGACGAAAACTAAGAAATACGACCACATTACACCAGTTCTAAAATCCTTACACTGGCTACCAGTCACTCAGAGAATTGATTTCAAAATCTTGCTGCTTGTCTACAAATCACTCTGTGGCTCTGGGCCCAAATACATCTCTGACATGCTTGTGCCATATGAACCGTCTAGGACCCTTAGGACATCTGGGGCTGGCCTACTGGCTGTCCCAAGAGTTAGAACAAAACACGGTGAAGCAGCGTTTTGTTATCATGCAACACAGACCTGGAATAACCTCCCAGATGATATTAGACAAGCCCCGACTCTGACCACTTTTAAGTCAAAGCAAAAAACTTTCTTATTTTACATTGCCTACTCTACCCTGTAATGTCTAAAAACTTATCTTTTCAGCTTAGCTTTTAAATAACCTTAATTTTAACTGTTTCTGTTCAGGATCCCAACAGAGCTGACACGGACAAGAACGAATTTTCATTCGTCTTGTCCAGGTAATGCTTACTTGCGCATGAGTGAGCACTATATGTGGGGGGGACAGAGCTTTACCCTGTATGATTCTCATCCATCTCTGGATGGTGAGGTTTTTGACCAAGAGGAGAATCTATGATTCTCGTCTGCCTTAGGCAGTGAGATCTGACGTAAATATCAGATCAAGAGTAGAATCAGGAAGGACAGGGGAAAAGGAAATTACAGAAAAACATATGGGTTCACTCACAATGTGCATCTAAAAGTGGGAGTATTTGTTGTATTTGTTGTGTTCTTTTATCTTTCCATTTCATTTGATTTGAACTACACTAGTTTACTTTTTAAGTCTTTTATCTTTTGTATCTCTTGTCTGTACTTTTGCACTTTTTAATTGTAAATCTTTTACCTTTACTGTATTTGTATCACTCTGTAAAGCACTTTGAATTGCCCCAGTGTATGAAATGTGCTATACAAATAAAGCTGCCTTGCCTTGCCTTCTCCATTTTCCAATGATAAATCAAACACTGAAGCATTCATGCTATAGCCTAGATAATGCTTTCATTTGTTTATATGTATTTTGAACTGATCATGCTATGGGAAAGGTTGAACATGTTTAGACTTTTTAAATGTGTTTTTAGTTATTTTTCCTCTTTTTTGTTGTGACATCAAAGTCTTTCCCAGGTGTCTCGCTCCTCTTAACAAAGCCATAAAAATCATTACAGGGGCAATAAGTCAGGTTTTTACCACTGCATAGCACAAAATGACCATAATATATCTGCAGGGGTTGATAAGGTGCTTGATCAATACCAATGACTCAACAATTATTTGGCCAGCTGCTGAGATTTCTGGCTTTCAAAACTCACTTGGGCGTTGCTGTGAGCGATTGGCATCACAACGCATTTCAGCTCGGAAAGCTAAAAGCAAATGACAAAGCAGTATTTGTTATTTCAATATTCTGCATGGTGATTTAGGAGTATGTGATATCTGTGGAGTATGAAACTTCTAACTGGTTCAAAACGTTCAAGACAGAATCAGATTTCTTTACAATAAATAATGTTTATTACTGCAATTATCAATCTAAATTCAAATGGAAGGCATCTCCAGTTTGAGCAGACTGTGGCCGTCGCCGCAGCTCGGATGGAACAGATCTCTAAATAACTTTTATTTTTATTGCACTACACTATAGCAGAGCAGATGGCCTATCTGACATTCATTTAAATATCTTCTTTATTTACAATAAAGCAAATATTGATGTGATCTCTTGTAAATGTTCCTCGATCAAGGAGAAATGTAAACAGGGTTTGTCATTCAGTAAGCATGGGAGAGAGGCTCCTCTCACTTATAACAATAAATCTGTAAAAGTCACCGTTTTCTCTTGCTTGAAATCTACATTCAGGATCTGAAGACATACGCTGTTGAGAGTCCGAAGTGGCAGAAACAATCTTGCAAAAAAAAAAGTAGCAAAACCTGCCGCCAAATGTCCGAGAGGAAGGGAGCGTTACACCCAGACAGAGAGCCTCAGCAGGGCAACCCGGGCTGCTGGGTGCAGGGTGTCGTCTGTCCTGCAGGGGGAGCCGCTCCCACACAGGAGGAAGGTGTGAGTCCAGTGTCATGCAGGAAACCCTCCTCTTCCTCTCCCTCCTCTTCTTCCTCTTACTCCTCCCTCTGCTGAGCTCTTTGATAAACAGCAGCTGACACCTGACCATCAGAGAAATAAAGCTTAATATCATTACAGTAGAGCTGGAGCCCTGCAGCTTCCTTTACTGGTACAGTTTTGTTTAAAATGCAGCTGTGGGCCTGTAGCATCTGATAATGTAATAACTGCTGAAGAATGTCATAACTTGTCAAAATGTAATAAAATGTCCCTCTAAATGCACACAGAAAATAAAGGTGCAAACTGGAACCGAAAATAGATCTTTAGACTGATGCCATGCAAGAACCATTTCTGGTTCCACGAAGAACCTTTCTTTTTAAAATGCCAAAGAACCACATGAGATTCCCCCTGGACTCTTGTTGTTCCATTTTTAACTGATTGTTTAATAAAAAGACCATTGAAAGAAAGAACCATATGAGGAACGTGAAGAACCATCCACTAAATAAAGTGGTTCTTTAGTGGAACCACACACCCTTTTAAAAAAACAGTTAAGAACCGTTATTTTTATTTATTATTTTTCAAAAACCTAATAATATCTGTTAACATAATAACTTCCCTGATAATGTAACAACATCACATCATTACATTAACCGGTGATGATTACTTTATAAGGGATGTAACATATTTTTTAAGTTTTTAAGAGTTATTGCATTCTTGTTATTCTTACAAATTACATTAATTACATTATTATAATTACATTATTGTGAGTAAATATTATGACATCATCAGTTAAATATATGTTACACCACTTAGGAAGTAATAATCACCTGTTAATGTAATAATGTAATTGTTGCCAACAGGTTTAATTGCATTTTCAACCAATTTAAAGGGACATTTTACTACATTTTGACAAGTTATTACATTATTTTTGCAGTAAATATTATGACATCATCAGTTAAAAATATGTTACACCACTTATGAGGTGATAATAGCCTGTTAATGTAATAGTGAGATTGTTGTTAACAGGTTTTATTGCATTAATTTAAACTGATTTAAAGGGATATTTTATTACATTATCAGTTGCTACAGGCCTTAATATTTAATTTAAATCTCAAAAGCATCTCTAAAGTGCAATTAGAGTTGAATGAGAGAATAAGAGTTAGAATAAGAATAAGTTAGAGTGAGAATTGACCATAATATATCTGCAGGGGGTTGATAGGGTTGGTGATCAATAAACTCAGCATCATTCCTCATGTGTTTGTGAATGTTTCTGTACCAGCTGGTGCGTTCAGGGCCACTCCTTGTGATGCGCCCTGTCCTTCTTCTTCCTCTCGTTCTTCTCCTTCTGCAGCCGCTCCAGCTCCGCCTCGTACATCATCTCCTGGATCAGGTACTTCTCCCGCCGCATCCGGTCCCGCAGGTCCTTGGGCAGGTCGGGGATCAGGTACGCGATCAGGGTCTTGATGGCGAAGACCATGTGCTGCGGAAACGGAGTCGATTATCATAAATGCCAGAGTCGTACCCCCACAATGAGAGAAAATAACCCTTTGAGCTTTGTGGTGCTGTCTTTGTGCTGATTGTAATGTCAAGTTCATCACGCTCTGTCTGTTGGAGACAGTTGGAGAAAGTCTTGGGACTCAAGATCCTTTAAAAGGTGCCAGGATTTCTTTAAATCTCCCATAAATGACTGATTATGGAAAATGTCTACCACATGAGGTTTGTTGTAATTTATGAATTATATACATTGATCTGGGCGGGACTAGAATTGAGAGAAGATGTGACTTTGGTTTGTTGGTAACTATCACTCCTGTAAGAATGCACACTCTGTAGTTGAAAACACAGGATTGAAAACAGTTAATCACTCTGGTAAAACCTACATCACCAGACCTCCTGTAGTAATACTAATGCCAGATATATCATATTGATGTTACTCTATTTTTTGTAACTCATGTCTTTCCACTGTGAAGCACTTTGTATCTTTGTTTTGAAAAGTGCTGCATAAATAATTAAATTCCTAGATCAGCAACATCACAAGCAACCAATAATAAGGAGTGCAAATCCTGTTAGAGAAACGCTTAAAATTATAGAAGAGGAGAGAGAGAAAGGGAGGTTTTGTTGTTGTGATGAGAGCAAATTAGAGCAAACAGGAGGCGTGAATCCTGACAGAGAGCTAAGAAGCATCGACAAAACAATATCAAGGAACCCAATTACAAAGAGATCTCGCTGTCCGCTGTTGTTTGTCAAACAGGCGAGGAAAAAACTGACCTCAAAAACAATGATGAAGGCCAGCCTGGCCGCCAAGACGTGCCAGAACTGCAGAGTGTAGGAGTAAGGCTCGGCCGAGTCGGGCGGCTCCCGGTAGTCACGGTACCTGGAGGGTCAAACAGGCGCCGAGGGTCAAAGGTCATCACACACTCACACTGGTGTTACAGCCGGGAGAGTTCAGCCATGTCAGGGAGTCAACACTTCCAACACAGCTGGTTGGAAACAGCTAGAGTTCAGCTCAGGATTACAGACAAAACAACACACCGACTGCATTCATGTACATCGTTTCTGTTAAACTGCCTGTAATCATTCATGAATTCAATCATTCTCTAGTCCACCGACTTTCAGTTAATCATGTTAGTCTTTTGCAATCTTTGTGTACAGGATACATTTACGTACAGGGTTGTTATTGTGTTCCTTTTGGTTTTAAATGTTCCTTTTCTTAATTAGAAGACTAGCTGTCATTAAACTGGTAGCTACTGGGGATCCTAATGAAATGAAATGAAATTTAAAAAATGTCATTTTGCTCATTTTTGGTGTTCACATGTGTCACCGTTTTGTTCCTTCTTGTTTAAATTCTTGTTTTGTCTTTCTATGTTAATTTATTCTTGTAGTTGGTTTGTTTTATTTTACACCCATGTTTTAAATCTTTATGTAACTGATGTTTCATGTGGACTCCAGTACGACTCGCCTGTGCAGCGGTTAATGGGAATCCTTAATAAACTCATAAATAAACATAATAAAAGGTTATGCAATCGATCCTGGGGTTACACAAATGTTTACACCCAAAGTCCAGTCTCTTTTTTTTTAGCTTAACAGATGCTTGGAAGTGCACATCCTGGCTCTTGTTGCCACTGAAAACCTGATGGATAAAAGTCTAAATATTTTTAACATGTACTGCTTAGTGCTGTGAAAGCTGAAAACAAGTTAGAGAAATAGAAACCAGCGCTGGGAAAACAAGTTGCCATCAGACACGTGACTTTAATCCCATGTGAACTGAAGGAGACTGACTGCCTGATATTTACCTGCAGAACTTCACAGCTTCTCTAAACATTTCAGATCCATTTGAACTGGGCTGCGATTTCCTCTCAAAGTCAGACACCCGAAACACCGACAGACTGGCGTTCACATATCCCATCATACACCTGCGGAGGAAACACTTTTGATTTAATAATTTAAAAAAACAAACTTTTCTTGACAAATTTAGCCAAAAGAAAGAAAGCAACAGGTTGAACAGTCTCTGCCTTATTAGTGACTAATGTGGACCAAAATAAAGAGCCGTCTCTAGCCGCTCACCTCTCCCCCGCCCGGCCCTGGCCCGCACACGGCCCGTACTTGTAGGCGTAAACGAGGCGAGGGATGAAGTCAGAGGTAACGGCGATGACAAATGCGTTGGTGATGACAGACAGGATGCCGATGCCCTCCAGAATGCCGTACCAGATCCCTGCAGACAACACACACACACGTAGACAATACAGTTAAATGAAAAATATGCTAATAATAATATCAGCAGCATCATCAACAAAATAACCAGGACCATCAATCTAAGTTGAGACATTTGTGAGCAGATTGGAGTTTTAGTTCCACAAACATTTCTCAGAGGCAGAAATAATCTCACTGGTTGAGTTAAACCTCAGTGGGCGGAGCCAAAGAATTTTTTTTTTCTGGCCAAGTAATGTTAGGCAAGAGGTAAGAGAGGAGGAAGCTAATATTATGAAGCCTAGCACTCTGCTACTAACTGAAAAAATACAATCTATCCATACTAAGTTATCTAGGTTAGCTAGTTAGCTAGTTGATCTTCAAGTTCAAACTAGCCATACTAACCTATAGCTATCTAGGTAAGCTAGTTAGCTGCTGACCTTCAACATCATGATGTCATGGGCATGAGTGAATTAATAAAATAAGTTGTTGGCACTTATATTTTTTATTTATATTTGGACCAGAGTTCCTTCTTTGCCATTCAAGTTTGCCAGTTAGCTAACTTGTGGCTCTTTAGCTCCGCCCACTGAGGTTTAACTCAACCAATGAGATTATTTCTGCCTAAGATCTGCCTAAATGTTTACATAGCTAAATCTGCAATTTGCAAAGTTTATCTTCCTATTAGTTTCACTGGAGAAAATTAGCAGTGCAAAATTCATCCACATACACAACAATCTTTGACATACACCATTAAAGGTCCAGTGTAAAAAAAAAAAAAACGGTAAAAGGTAGTCGCATAATTACCGATGTCTTTGGCTTGAGAGGGCAGAGGTCGCCGCCACTGTGTGACGAACTTGTAGGCGTCCAGACGGATCTCAATGACGTTGTTGAGCAGAGCTAAGAGAGGAGCGAGGGGGAACGCCGCCACGAAGATGGTGGTGAAGCCAAACTGCAGAACTGACACACAAGGAGACGTTAAGACCTACCTGCTGCTGCTAATTCAAAACTTAGACTGATTTTAGCAGTGTAAATTAACATGATGTACGCAAAGATGTCCCAGCAAAGGAAATTGAGACATTTTTAACATTTCACTGTTTACATATCATGAGTGCAGGATAGAGACACATTGGTAATAATAATAATAATAAACTTTATTTGTATAGCACATTTTTAAAACAAAGTTTACAAAGTGCTTTAGAGAAAATAGCAGAAAAAAAAGAAAGAGAACATAGAAAAGAAAGAGTACATAGAAAATGTAGAAACACAAAACCAGGGACTCTCTCTAATGCAGTCACCCTAGTTATAAGCAACAGTAAATGTGTTTTCAGTTTCTTTTTAAAACTGCTGACAGTGTTGATGGCTCTAAGGTTTTCTGGGAGAGAATTCCAGAGTTTGGGGCCGTAGGAACTAAAAGCAGATTCTCCACTTTTCATCAGAGTTCTAGGAATGACCAGCAAATTGCTGTCAGATGATCTAAGTCAGTGGTTCTCAACGTGGGGTCCGGGGACCACCAGGGGTCCCTGAGGGGGTTCCAGGGGGTCCCCAGCAAATTGATGAATTGTTAAACTTCAGCATTATTTCATCTACAAGAAGTGAACACAATTTGAGAATGTAGAAGACTATTTTGATCACAGTTTCACCGTTATCTCTCTACCTACAATACAGATAGTCATGGAATTCTGGACAAAATCAAATCTAACAATAAAAATATTCTCAGATTTGGGTCCGAGAGACAAAATCGTATCAAATGGGGGTCCGTGGCCCTAATGTGGACTAAATTAGGGGGCCTTGATATGAAAAAGGTTGAGAATCACTGATCTAAATGACCTAGCTGGAATATACTTTACAATCATATTACTGAGGTAATGTGGGGCAAGACCATGAAGGCATTTAAAAATTAATAGGAATCTTAAAATCAATTCTAAAAGATACGGGTAACCAATGAAGGGATTTGAGAGCAGGTGTGATGTGATCCCTCATTTTAGTGCGTGTTTGGATTCTAGCAGGAGCATTCTGAACTCGTTGCAGGTTCATAATGGACTTCTTGGGTAGGCCAGATAAAAGTGCATTACAGTAATCGAGTCTGCTAGACACAAAAGCCTGTATGAGTTTTTTACTGCCGGCAATGCAGACTTTAGAGATATTTCTGAGGTGATAATATGCTGTTTTGCAGACATTGCTGATGTGGTTATTGAAACTTAGGTCACTATTGAAGATAACTCCGAGATTTCTGATGTGGTTTTTGGCCTTCAGACTCATGGAGTCTAAATAGGGTAACAAATCTGTTCTTTGTGTTTCATTTCCAATAACAAGGACCTCTGTCTTGTCTGTTTAACTGCAGAAAGTTCTGAGACATCCACAAGACAGGTATAGCTGAGTGTCATCTAAATACAGCAGATTTAAGAACTTGGGGAGCTGGTTGCTCAGTATTCAATTGGCAGTTTACAGTTATTAAGTTCTGCTTATTAGAGCCCTGCATCATTTTCTGACTAGGATGGCCGTGCCACCGGCTATTGCAAATGACAGGAATGTTCTGAAAATGTTCTGCGTCAATTCAGTTTACCAATGTAATTCTCTGTGTTTACCAGGACCAGAGCGTCGAGGAGATCCTGAGGAGCATTGCTTGCCGAGTCTGCTCAGAAGGATGCCGGGCAAAATGTTGGCAGAGAGCATACGTGAGCCTGTTCGGTTCGGGTGCAGACCGTCCCGTTTAAGAAAGGCAGAGCGCTCCCAGAAAAGATTAAAATTGTCAATAAAACCGAAGTTTTGTGCCTCACATTGCGTCTGGAGCCAGGAGTTGAGGCTAAGGAGTCTACTAAAACGCCCAGTCCCGCGACCCAGTGTGGGGATGGGACCGGATATAAAAATATCTTTCCCACTGATCTTTAAAAAATTAAAAAGATCCATAAAATCCTGTTTAAGTAACTCGGATTGTTGCTGGGGGATATCATTAGTGCCAACGTGTATGACGACTTTTTTAACTGTGGGATTCTGTGTTCAAACATCAAATCAGCGACTTAAGCCCCGGATAACAGAGTCTCACTGCCGACTTCGACTTCCCTGATAATAGAGTCACTGATGATGAGTTTTGGAGGAGGCGGTGGAGATGGACCTCGGGAGCTAGCTCTAGCCCTAGCCTTGTGATCAGGAGGTCGAGCTAGTGCCTGGAGCGATGGACCGTGGGCAGTGGGCAGCGACGGGCTAGGGGCCAGGTGTCTTTTGACAGCTCGGAGTATTCATGCACTTGTGTTTTTTTCAAAGATTATTTTTTGGTATTTTTGCTCCATTTGATACTAGAGTGTGGAGAGTAACAGGAAAGATGAGAGAGAGAAAAGTGGATGGCATGTAAAAATGTCCCAGCCCAGATTCAAACCCATGATGTAAGGATTACACGATAAGCGCTGTACCCAGATAAGCCACCGGGACGCCACATCAACTTTTTTTTTTTTTTTACAAAATTGTATTATGGAAGATTATACTTTAGAGTGCTTTTTGGCTGACCTTAACCTCATAAACCTGATATAAAAAAAAACAATGCACTGCAGCCCAAGCAGGACACAGTAGACGGATGATTTTGAAGGTTTTGTGGTAAACTACAATGAAATTTAGGTTCCAGCTCAGTTTTTAGATCATTACCAAGGGTTTGGGGGTTCAGTTCCCACTTAAAAATGTAAGTGAGGGACTTAAAAGGGATAAAAGCATCCACTGGCTGAGAGTACAACATACTCATCTCCAAGTATTCGTCAAAGAGTCCGTAGGCGTTCATGGGCTGCAGATTGTAATCCCTCTCCCACTGTGGGAAGCCGGACTTGGCCGTCTGTCCGTGTTCCCTCCTCAGCCTCCGCCGCGTCCACCAGTTCTGGATCAGACTACCAAACAACACACAAAACGAAAAATGAGTTCACTAACACTGCTTTGGAAACAAATGGAACCGCTTTCTTCATTTTCATCTGTAAAATTTGCTGAGCAGTTATTGACCATGTTGGCATGCATACAAAACATGTGGTTGTTAATACGGTTAAGACAATAATGCGAGTAAGGCAGGACTCAGGACTTTAATTTATCTGAAGGGGTTTGAATGTTCTCAACCCACAGAGGAGCATGTAACCCTCCAATTGGAGTTAAAACATTAACATCACCAAAACTGGAGTAATATGTAAAATACTCCTGGCATTAATAGAGATTAGTCACGACATGTATACACCTTGTTTCTTATGATTTTATTGAAACTCAAATGACAATCACAGCTACACGTTACATTTTTTTCCCTTCAGATCTTTTAATAACATGTATACACCTTAACTGCATTTCTGAAAGAGTAACTGAACACCAAACTCAAAACTGTGTGAAGCCTGGCTGGTCTTTGGTGGCAGGTGATGTCACCTTCTATAGAGTACAACAGATAGTGACATCACCTGGCATCAAAGATCAGCCAATAGCAGATGGCAATTTCAGTAGCATGCTTTTTACCATTAGATGTTAGGCTTTACACAGATTTGTGTGTTTTTTTTTTTATGATGTGTAGTTTTTGACGTAGCTCATGCTGTTTTGTTTTCCATTTTTTTTGTCCTTTCTGTTGAAATACGCAGTATAACAACATGTCACATGTTAACCGAAGCATTACGGGTGCTATTATGGTCACTTTATAGAATAGTGTAAACGGTTTAGTGTAATCGCACTGTTGTCTTACTTGAGTATTGGCAACACTCGCATTATTGTGCGCATGTAAACGCAACCAATAAGTTAAATTAAGTTAAACATGAGATTATGATAGATGAACTTCTCTAGTGGCACATTATAAAAACACAGTACAAGACATGTTACCCAGTACTTACAGCAATTTAGAAATCAATTTAGAAAGAGTACTATAGCCTAAAATAGCCTAAATTGCAAAGCAGCATTAATCCTGTGTGTGCTAGTTTTTTCTCAGAATCTGACCAAGACGTTATCATCTTTTGCTGGACTCTAGGTTCGGCCGTACTCACGGGTATCCGAGCTCCATGAAGTTGTTCCAGGTTTGTTTTAGCACCATGATGATCCCCATCTGCATACAGAGGTCGATGAGGCAGCCGCTGGGGTGGCACTGCAGCCGCAGGGAGAGAGGGTCACATCAGAATCCTACTCTAACACTACTAAGACTACTAACTACTCTAAGATTACTAACTACTTTAGGACTACTAACTGCTCTAACACTACTTCCACCACTTTCAAAATGTAAACAAAAACCGGAGACGCTCGAGGCATCGCTGGAGAAACCCTCTGCTTTCTGTTATCGACTTTTATGAACATCGCTCACTGGAAAATATTTTGTTTGTTCTCCTCACCTGAACAAGGGAAAATGGGGAATAGCCATTACCAAATTAGAAAGCCTCAGCAATGACAAAGCATCTCTAAAATGTGTTTAGCAATATGAAGTGATGTATTGACTTTAGTTGTGACAGCACTGGGCTGCATTAGACAACAAGGCTTTCTCTGACTTCTCAGAAAGCTGCTTCGTCACCTTTCATAGGACTGACACTGCTAGAGCTGAAACAATTAGCTGATTAATCCATTAGTCGATGGACAGAAAATGAATCGATTATAATTTTGACAATCAATTACTTGTTTTAGTCAAAAATACCAGTATTTGTGAATCTGGTTACAGGTTAAAGCTTTGCAGATTTTCTTTCTTTTTTCTTTTTCATATTATTCTAAAATAAATATTTTGGGTTTCTTTGTCTGCTGGTCAGACTAAATCAGCAATTTGAAGAATCACTTTGGTCTCTGGGTACCTGTGATGGGCATTTGTCAGTATTTTTGACATTTTATACACAAAATGATTAATCGAATAATCGAAAATAATTGTTAATTGCCCACATTTTGATGTTTGCATCCACAAAACAAACTGACTGGACTGGACTGACTTTGTGGCCATTGTTATACAAATTTGTATCAGGCTATAATATAATAACCTTAGTTTAGTTTATTTCCAAAGGGAATGAATGAAGATTTTACAATCAAAGAATTCCTTTAGTATTTTTTCTTTATTGTGTTTTTTTATTTCAAATTGTATGCCCTTTTCTTAAGTGAGCCATTGGAGTAGGAACCTGTGGGGTTTTTCTTTTATTTTCTTTGCTAAGCTGCTGTATCTTTTAGGTAGATATCTCTTATTCTATTGGTTGATTTTAGTGTCTTATGTGTTTATTTACAAACCCTTCATGAAATAGTTTGGTTTTACTAATAAATATTTGTTCTCAGCACTGCAGGTATTGCTGGAATTTCCTCTTTTCAAACTTTATCCCATTATTGAAACAGGCTGATACAGGATGCTGTGACACAGTACAGAACTGCTTCACATGCCTTTTCAAAGCAAGCAAATTTACATAAAAAACAATGAACAGGCTTATAACACCGACATGACTCATGAGTTTATATTCAAAATGTTTTGTTGAGACTTTCTGTATACCTAGCAAGACCAGATTTGTCCCCACAGGTTTGAAAATGTCCATTAAAAAGGCACTAAGCTTTCTGAACGTAATCACGATTCTGTAAGGCCACAAATGGCTGACTGAGCCTGTGCTTGTATTGTACATGTCACATTACGGAGAGTTTTCCATTTCCATTTCTTCATCTCAACACTCAGCAGTGGGAACAAGCGAGCGCATTAGCTCAGCACCTAAAAGGGCCGGCTCAGGTCTTTTGTCCCTTTAGACCACTTCAGTGTGTATTATTTCCCTCCATGTTCCCATAAGTAACGTTGGCAGCAATGGTTACTGCTGATGGGGGTTAAATGCCCGCTGGTCGGGCATACAGTAATAGCTTAATGTCCAATTTAGAGGTACTGGGATCCATAATGCTCTGCTGTTATTCCCCCATGGGAAACCAAAGTAATTACTCACTTCTTCCAGTTTCCAGCGGTTGATGAGGCGGAGATATGCACCGGGCCGTCCCGTAAATCTGTCAACCAGGGCAAAAATCATTCGCTGAATTTTTATTCCGGTGCAAAATACACTCAACATTTACTGTGGCAGGTGGCAGCTTTAATATCAATCAGCATCAGTAGGCTTTACAGTGATCCGTGAGATGTTTTTGAATACATTTATTGACGTTTTCCTCTTTTTAGTGGTTTACTGGAGGTGTTTTTGACAGGGAAATACAGCATGCATCCACTGTGACGGGTACAAGGTTTTGGAACTTACAAAGTGACCACATAATTCTCAAAGGCTCTTTGAATTTTAGAGAATATTAATGTAGACGTTGGAAAATTCCCACTTTATACTTTACACAGTTGCTGAACTGCTGTTGCAACTTTGGCTCCATCCCCAAGAGGAATCGTTTGGGGAAGAATTTAATGTTTTCAGGCTTTTCAGCTGTTGTTAGTTACAAGAAATGGTCTGCTCCAGTAACTAGTTGGTTGAAAGACACCAGAGTTTTGTGTTACAATGTACTCCTGATTCAGTTTTCCTGTATAAAATTGCCTGCAATGCTGAGGCAGGATCGATGCAGGATAAATGCATGAATGCGTGACGTCTGCAGTTGCAGGTATTTGTAGGTTTTTGCACGACTTCCTCACCTTCCTAAGAAGAAGGCGATGTAGAACGTGGAACTGTTGAGGTTGACGAACTGGAAAAGGAACATCTTGAGGGTAAAACTGTTTTCCCACTCCGACTCAGTCCTCGGCTGCTCTGTGGCGGCAGGGAGGGAGCAGAGGGACGGTGAGTGAAACAGGTGAAGTGAGAAATATAAGAGTTAGGAGACGTTATTACAACACTGGTTTGTACAGGCTACCCAATATATTTTAGACCTGCTTTTAACCTATGAACCACCCAGGCCTCTAAGGTCATCTGGCACTGGCCTTTTAGCTGTTCCTAGAGTCAAATCAAAATCCGGTGAAGCTGCTTTTACTCCCTACGCCCCCGGCCACTGGAACAGCTGCCAGATTTTCCTCGGATGTGCCAAAACTCTAAGCTCTTTTAAAATTGGGCTCAAAACTTTCCTTTTTTCCCAAGCTTTCGACTAACCTTGTGTGCATGTATGTGGATGTATGTATGTGTATATACTGTATATACACATATGTATATACAATACATATTTTAAATGTATATGTGTACTTTTATCATATTTTATATATATTTCTTGTAGGTTTTCTTCTTATTTCTACTATTTTAAAATGGTGTTGCTATTTTTCATTGCTTTTGCGTGTAAAGTTTTCCTGTGAATGAAATGTGCTATACAGATGAAGTATGACTTGACTTGACTACAGAAATTAGGTCTAGGAGAAGTCATGGAGGGACATTTTGAAAGCTGACAGATTTCAGTTCTGCCAACTGACCACAGCTTGACCTTTCTAGTGTTAAAATCACAACAGGAGGGATTCAAAATTAACCAATATACATCAGTTTTTGCATTTGGAAAACCTTTTCAACCTTGCCATGGAGACATCATGAACAGCAGATCTGCTGATGCGTCCAACTTACCTAAATTGGTGAGAAGCAGAGCAACTTTTTCATAGAGCTAGAAAAAAGACAAGGTTGGAAGTTATTGTCGAGGGAAGAAGTTAACCCAAATTGACTGTAATTTATCTACAAATTGTATTTGTGAGATAAATTTGCTGAACAGCCCCCAAGTATATATTCGTAGGTACGCATAATTTAAAAAGCCTTTATTAGAATGGCTAAACCAGCAGCAAAATTAAAACAGCCAACGTGTTTCTACCAGCATGGACATTTATTCTTTATTCTACTAAACCTTTCCCATTGTTCTATGAGGACCGATTTTGTCTCACAAAACTCAGTTACCACTAGAGCACCTGATGTGTTTTTCTGTAGCAAGGAACCTATTGTTTTAGAGCTGATGTTGAATTTTAAGTATTGGAACCTGTATCAGTATGGCGAAATTTCGCAGCCAGGGATATATGGAAAATAAACCCACCTAAACTCAGCTGACATCTCTCTTTACGTGTAGAAATAGAGTTTATCACCTTTTTAGGTTGACAGAAATCTTTAAGATGTAAATTCATATTATAGACCATAGTAAGTATCAAGATATAAAGATAGTGTATTTTAAGGTAAAAAAAACATAAATTCATGTTTTTCGATTAATGTTTTTGTTTTTATTAGGGCATATAACCATCACCAACTAGTTCACCCCCAGCTTTTTATTTACCGTCACATCACTGCTGCTGGCGGCCGGCGGACACTCACCACGTTGAGCAGCATGATGATGCAGAAGTTGATGCAGACCGCCGTTCCTGTGGTCGCCACCTGAGAGTTGTTCCTGATGAGCGCCCAGCCGAATGCCGCGAACGTGCTGACGGTGATCACACGGTAAATGACGATCCCAAACACCGCCGCTATCACCACCAGGATCTGTGCAAGTGACAAGCAGAAAATACTGCTACTACTACTGCTTCTATATCCACTTTATTTGTACAGCACTTATATAAAAGCAAAGTTTATGATGTACAAAAAGGCATAAAAATAAGGAATAGGAAAATACATTCAAAAGTGTACGAGATAAAATGAAATAAAAACAGGGAAACATTTAAAAGAAAAGTGGTTAAAAAATATAAATATGGGAAGCAAATATAACGGAAGATGTTAATTAGAATAGATGATAAAAATGCTGTGGATAGCTATAAAAGGGATACAAAAATGTTAAATGTTAAAAAATTGTTACAGGAACACATTTCATTATTCACAATGTTAAAAACTGGCACCTACTCTAACAAAATGGGTGCTGACAGGAAAGTAAATCACAATGGGTTACTAATGCAGTTGTGAGTCATCTTAAGACATTTGCTTACAAAATAGTTTGGTGCTTGAAGATAAGAATCATCAAGAAATTTTGAAACATTGACTAATGATTTGCAGGTAGCAAATTTCCCCCAAAATGTAGCCTGTGTGAGTTGTTTTGCAAAGAAACACTTCATATACATTATTATTGATTGTTCCCCTATATTTTTTTCAACATAATGTCCTTGGCAATGACAATTTGGTGACAACACTATCCATTAAAACATAATTTCATGAAAACTAAAGAAAGGATAAATACAAAGGAGAGAGTGGCATGTCTATAGTCTCACACATTTACGCCTTACCATGAAGAAGATCCCAGACGTTGAGACGATGAGCCGGCTGTATTTGTCTGTGAACGCCTGGTAGGGCTCCGGCTTCCCAGATATGGGGTTCATCCTCTCCTTCTTGGAGTATTTGGCCTCAAACTGGGGACGGATTTCCTCCTGAAAGACAAAGGACAAAATGCACTTCACCAAAGTGCAGCTGAAAATGCAGAGAATTTGTATAACTCATTGAAATTCTCTGTAACATGGTCCTATCATCGGGTATTTTCCTAAAAACTGAAGAAGTAGGGGACAACGTGTGACAAATGCTGGATTCTTGTCGCATCTGTAAGCCTAAATCTGCAAAAAATCATAAAAAAAACAAACATTAATGAAGCCTTTTGGATTATTATATTTTTGTATGTCGGAATATTGAATGTGCAGATTGGAGTTTTAGTTCTACAAACATTTGTTGGAGGCAGAAATAATGTCATTGGTTGAGTTAAACCTCAATGGGTCAAAGAACCTCAGTTTTTCAGAGCGCAAGTTAGCTAATTGCTAACTGGCAAACTTGAATGGCAAATCAACTCTGGTCAAAATTTAAATAAAAAAATTTGCAAGTAGCCAACTGGCAAACCTATGGCAAAGGAGGACCTCTAGTCAAACAAAAAATTAAAAATAAGTTGACCATGGCATCCATGATGTTGAAGGTCAGCAGTTAGCTAACTAGCTTACCTAGATAGCTATAGTATGGCTAGTTTGAACTTGGAAGGTCAGCTAGGCTAACTAGCCAACCTAGATAACTTGGCTAGATTGCATTTTTTTAGTTAGTGGCAAGAACACTAAAAAACTCAAACTAAGCTCTGTAAATAAATCATCTACAACCTGAAGGACACGGTGTTCACTTAGTGGAAAAGAGGGTTATGCATTCATTCATTCATTCATTCAAACCTTTATTTAAACTCAAAGAACCATTGAGGTTGCCCTCATTTACAATGATGTCAAGTTACTGACAAGTTAAAAGTTGAAAATAAATAGGACAAGACAGATGAGAATAAAGAAAATCAGTTAAAACAGTTACACACTGAGGCAGGGAGGTTTATGATCATGGTTTTAAATTGTCCATAGGTTAGTAGAGTATTGATTTTTAGCGTGTGTTGAAGATCATTCCAAGAATTAGGGGCACTAAAATAAAAGGCTGACTTTCCAAATTTAGACCGTGTTCAGGGGACCTTAAGCATAAGCAAGTCATTTGAGCAAGTTTGATAGGGTCCAAAGTTCCAATCCAGCATCATTGAGATGTAAGGTGGTAGCTTTCCAACAAGATCTTTATATATAAACAAATACCAATGTATATTATGCCTCTCTGCCAGAGAAAACCAACCCACTTTATCATACAGAATACAATGGTGAGTACCATAGCTATCACCAGTAATAAATCTGAGGGCAGAATGATGGACCGTGTCTAGGGGTTTAAGAGTGGAAGGGGCAGCATTTCTATAAAGTACATCCCCATAATCCAACACTGACAGGAAAACTGCTTCAACAATCCTCTTTCTACTAATCATAGGGAAGCTGGTTCTGTTTCTGTAAAAGAAGCCAATTTTTTGACGCAGTTTGCTGACAATTTTGTTTATATGGTATTTAAAAGTAAATTTCTCATCAAGCCAGATGCCAAGATATTTATATTCAGTAACTCTCTCAATGTTAGATCCATTCGCAGTGGATATATGCATACTGTTGTAATCAATATTACTGGCTCTAGTAAACAGCATGAATTTTGTTGTATTTGCATTAAGTACCAGTTTAAGATTAATAAGAGCATCTTGTAGAGCATTAAAGGAAAATTGCAGGTTCTCAATGGCTAGTTGTACAGAATCAGCAGTACAATATACCATGGTGTCATCAGCATAAAGATGGACCTGACAGCCACTCAATGAAGAGACGTTGTCATTAATATAAATGGTGAAGAGGACAGGATCCAAAATTGAACCTTGCGGAACACCTTTTGTTACCGGCAACAACTCAGACTGGACACTTCCCGACTTTACACACTGAAGTCTCTCAAACAAATAACACTGAAACCAATCACAAGCCTTTCCATCAAAGCCAATACTGCATAACCTTTGTAAGAGCAAAGGATGATCAACTGTATCAAATGCTTTTGACAGATCTATAAAAAGGGCAGCACAATGTTTCTTATTGTCTAGCACGGAAACTATATTATTTGTAACTAATGTAATAGCTGAAATAGTGCTGTGATTAGCTCTAAATCCAGATTGGTGTGGACTTAATACAGAGTGACTTGAAAGAAATGCCCTGAGTTGGTTATTTACCAAAGATTCCAGGATTTTTGCTAGACAAGATAATTTGGAGATTGGTCTGTAATTATCTAGATCATTTCTATCACCTCCTTTATGTAATGGAGTTACATGGGCTGATTTCCAAACACTAGGAAATATTCCTGTTGTGATAGAAAGATTAAATATATGTGTTAATTGCTCTGTGATAAATGGAGCGGACACTCTTAGAAAAAAAGGATCCAATTTATCCTCTCCAGTTGAACTCCTGGTGTGGCTTGCAAATACATCACTAGGAGAGAAGGGCTGAAAGGTAAACTGAGAGACATGGTTCATGGTACATACACAATCATTATTAATATTAATAAGAGGGGGCCCTGTGTAATCCTTTTCAAATAAATGCCCAGCATCAGCAAAGCTTGGCAAACCTCTTTCTGTTCAGAAATCAAACAGTCACCACATTTAATATGTGCAGGTAGGGAAATAGTGGTTTTGTTTTTGTTTGAGTTTACTGCTTTCCAAAAATGTTCAGGGTTTGAATAGGAGCTAGTAATTAAGTCTAAATAATAATTAGATTTGGCGTTTCTCACAGATGATGTGCATTTATTTCTAAGCTGTTTAAATGATGACCGATGTGTCTGGCAAGTGACCAGGCTCTGTTCCTTTCCTTAAATAAAGCTGATAATTTGGGTGAAAACCAAGGGGTTAATCTGTCTTTTATTCTAAGCTTTTTGAATGGTGCATGTTTGTTAATGACTGAAAGAAGGGTTTTTGTGAAAAAATCCAGTGCCATTTCAACATCTGGGATTTCAGATGTATAAAGTATATTGCTACGGAAAACATCAGTTAAAAAGGCTTGGTCACTAAAATGTCTTAGATTTGTCTTTGTAAGCGTGTGAGATTTTGTTTTCTTTAACCAAGTATTTCTAATACATGCTATAGGGCAATGATCACTAATTCACCACAGGCAATAATTTTATCAATCCTATTGGAAAAGATGAGATCAATTAGGTAGACCTAGAGTAATCTTTCAAATTTGGCCTAGTGGGTTCTGTAATTAGCTGGGATAAACTGAGGTTACGACTAACCTCCTTGAGATAATCAGATATATTATTCAGCCAATTCAGATTAAAGTCACTCACAACAATTAATTCAACATCGGAATACTGAGAGAGTAGATCTGCTATTTTGTCAATGGAATTTGTATGAGCAGATGGGGGTCTATAGACCCCTACCACAATTACTGAATTAGGCCCTAACTGAACCTTTAGTGCAAGAAATTCAAAACATTTTGGTATGGTCACAGCATTTAGAATTGTTACAGAGAAACCTGATTTAACATATATAACCACCCCACCTCCCCTTCCAATTCTGTCTATTCTATATAAGTTGTAATAATCCTTTAGAGCTACATCCAAGTCATTGACACTCTTTTTGAGCCAAGTTTCACTTAGCAGCAAGATATCAGGATCAGTCTGCAGAATTAATATATTTACATGATCTAACTTCTGAAGTAAACTTCTAATATTTAAATGAATTATCCCTAGGCCGTTTCTGTTCTTAAAGGTAAGTGGGTTAAATAGAGTGTTTGGAGTGGGATCAGAAGTAGCGATAGAAGGCTGGAGGGGGATTGTAATTAAATTAGAGGCAGTAACAGAACGATTTGAATAATGAAAAGGGTCTCTAACAGTGATTTGAGTAGGGATGATCGAAGGAATAATATATTGTTCAACCTTGGGGATGATTAAAGGGATCAAATCAGAAACACGTGACAGCCCAAGCCTGGACTGCAGAGTGAAGGCCTGAGCGGGTACCAAAACCTGACAAACTGAGAGGCTTGGACTTAATTGATATCAATCAGAGGGGGGATGAGACACAGAATTATTAGGCACAGAGGTGGCTGGTTCCCACTTGAGAGATTGTACAGCAAGATCAATGTTCATAGCAAGCAGAGAAGACCCCCTGTAATTTGGGTGAAGGCGGTCAGATTTAAAAAGCTCAGTTCTATTATGAAAAGAAGTAAAATTGTCCACATAAATGACGTTTTTGGCATTGCAGTAAGCTTTCAGCCAGATATGAAGCTGGCGTAAGCGGCTGAACTTAACATCACCAAAGCATGGGGGGGGGAGAAAGAGCCGGGGATGACGTATTGTGTACCTGTCGCTTGTAGCACATCCATAAGGCAAAGGAAGTCATCTTTGAGTTTCTCAGACTGTTGTTATTATATATCGTTTAATCCGACGTGTGCGACGACTGTAGAGATGGAGGGATGATCTTGAGTACATTTTGGAAACGCATCGGTGATGTCCTGTACTCTGGCTCCTGGGAAGCAGAGAGCTTTTGCTTTAGGAAGCGATACATGACGAACGATGGATGATCCGACCACCAGGACAGCGGCAGAACGAGGACGACCCCGGGGAAGTGTTGCTTGGAGGTCTGTCCGGTTCAGACAACGTAGGAGCAGGCTCCAGTACAGGTCCAACGGGGGGTTCTGTGGGGCTCAGGAACCGCCCGGGTTTCCTTTGGTGAGAGCGGACACTTGTTGCGGGCTTGGAGTTAACCATAGCCTCTTATCTGGCTTGGTGGATACCGCTGACTGGGAAGCCCTCTCTGCAGCTGCTGGAGAGGGGTGGGCCGTTTCCAGAGTGGCATTCAGCATTTTCATGTAACTTGTTTGAAAAGATCAATTTACTCAGCACATTTACTGGCTTGCTGATATAGTACATTTTATGAGTTTATTATGAGTCACTTCCGATATGTAATGTCTTGTATTTTGTTTTGAATTGTATTTAACTGTAGTCTATGGACTCTGCATTGCAGTGATAAAGCTTACAAGAGCATATACACTCGTGTGTGTTACTGATTATTCCCCCACATATCCAACACAACTGCATGCAGATCTATGATACAGAGTCTACAGCCAAACTCTACAGTTAGTCACACTGGCGTCCATAAGCATCTGAGGGGAAGACCAAAGAAGCAAAATCACAATTTATTATCTCCTCCTCCGTCTTGGCTCCTTTTATGTCCCTAGTAGATATTTCTGAGTCACTTTCACACCCACAGGCAGCAGTTGGCCTTTCACATGGCGTGTTCACCGGTTGGAGGATGAGTGACAGATGAGGGTCAGAGGTCGATACACAAGCAAGGCAGGAACATTACAAACCCACCAACACTTCTGACACAGCCAAATTATGACTAATGTGTAGAGGCTTGAGTTTGCATGAGCTGTCATTTTGAAATTGTATTTTCATAATACAGTGAGTCACAGATTGAGTTGAGAGGGACTTTCTTGCAGGATCTCAGTACAGCAGTCCCAATGGAAACTAGATACACAGAGAGGAACACACTCATCCCTGCATATCGGCTCCTATCCAAACCATGAACTTAAAATTATCAGTGATTTCAAAATGTACTTTGTATTTTTGTTAGGTATATTCAAAGTGTCAGTCGTGTCAGCTTTTATATATACCATATATGTGCCTGTCTCCACAGTTAGACTGAAAAATAGACAGAATGGAGTTTGAGTTATACAAACATTTCTCGGAGTCAGAGCTGCTCTTCATTGGTTGAATTAACTCTCAGTGGGCGGGGCCAAAGTAAAGAGCCACAGTTTTTTGGAGCTTACCTAGATAGCTATAGGCTAGTTTGAACTTGAAGGTCAGCTAGCTAACTAGCTAACCTAGATAACTTAGTATGGATAGATTGTATGTTTTCAGTTAGCAGCAGAGCGCTAGGCTTCATAATATTAGCTTCCTCCTCTCTTACCTCTTGTCTTTATCACTGAGCTTCAGTCTGATGTTACTTAGCCAGAAAAACTGATTCTGTGGCTCCGCCCACTGAGGTTTAACTCAACCAATCAGATTATTTCTGCTTCCAGAGCAGCTCCGCCTCCGAGAAATGTTTGTAGAACTAGATTGTTAGCAATACTAGTCAGTTTGTTGTTCCCTGCAAGTATCTGTGTATATGAACATTTACAAATACACAGGATTTGAAAATCACTATCCAGTGGGTAACAAGGGTACATTAATTAAGGGTTAGTTAATGCTTAATAAGCATTAACTAACCCTTAATTCAAATTAACTAGTGTGTCTGGTAATCATTTACTAATGGCGTTCATGTTAACTAAGGTATTTATTTACCCTAATCGTAAAGTGTTACCATTCAGTGTCAATGTGGAAACCTGGCTGCACCCACATTTAGACTTACAAATAATCCACAACATCTCAAACACTAATTTCCAACCTCACCATCAATCAACCTCAGCAACATTCAGCTAAAGGGACGGCTGACCCTGCTGGCTTGAAACCTCAGCCCACTCAGCAGCTCAGAAACCACATTGTAACGCCCTCCTTCACCTCCACTGTATCTCTGAAATGATAGCGTTGATGTCTACTTCACCTCCTCCTCCTCCCAGTCGATCAGGTCCCAGTCGTATGCGAGGACCGCTCTGCGTCTCTTCCAGAACTCCAGGAAGACCGTCGCTGAAACATGAATAATAAAACAGCATTAGAGGTTTGAGGTTTGAAGGTGTGAGTGTCGCTGTTTGTGTCACTGCTAAACAGTACTGATCACAATTTTTTTTGTTTGGTATTTAGGCCTTCATAAGCTGCAAAGTTAGTTTTCCAGATATTTGGCAGAATTCAAACTCAGTGCTGCACAGATGCTGGGGTGAACAACTATGCTTTCCTTCTGAAGCATCTATAACTATATTTGGATTTGCATTTAGATCAGAGAGCAGAATATTCAATCTCTAGTTTTCAGAGGTAGGGACTTGAGTCACATGACTTGGACGCAAGTCAGACTCAGTCACAATTAATCAATTTTAATAGCTTGAGACTTGACTTGATGTATGAGGAGAAGACTTGATACTTGACTTCACTTCTGGTGACTTGGGACTTGAATTTGACTTGATTGACTGAAAAGGTTTCTAAAGTCTTGACTTGAGATCTTGTGTTTGTGTAAATGACTCAGATTGAAAGTGATGAGATTTGTTCCAGCAGACGACTGAATTTAAATTCTGTTTTCTGAATTTGTATGGAATGATTGAATTTATTGAAGTTGAAACTGATCAAACTCATGATGCTCTTACCAAGTTTTTATCCTATTAAAACCATATTGCATTGAAAAGTCCTAGATATTTAGTTTTCTTTAAGATATTAAATTGATACTGGACTCTTGATTTGTTCTGACTTGACTTGCTGTTCTACATTTAGACTTGAGACTTGACATTAATGACATGGACTTGACTTGGACTTGACTTGGTAATCTACATTTAGACGTGGGACTTGACTTGAGACTTCAAGAGACCTCAAGACTGATTTCAGACTTGAGAAAATTGACTTGGTCACACCTAGTTTTATAGTAGTTTTATACAAGTTACTAGCACAACATGTTTTGTTATGTTTGGTAAGATTGTCTGATGTGAACCAGGTCATGTCACCTTGCCTCTACATTAATTGTACTGAAACAAACAGAGGCTTGATGTCACTGAACAAAGTCCTGTGGATAGTTTACCTATTGCAGATGTTTAGCCTCTCACTCCAAAATCAGAGCAGTATCTCTGCAGTCCTGCCTCAGTCACATCAGAAGCTTTTTCTCCTTATTTTAAAACCAAGACTTGTTCTTTTTGTCTGGGAGTTATTATTTGAGCCTTTAACTTATCTTCTTCCCTCTTTAAAGCAGAGTATCATGTTTTGTGCCTGAAAGCTCAGCTGTCTAAGAAGGGCACGGCTGTTCTTGTCGAGCCAGCAGGGGAGCACACTTCTGAGGAACGTTAATGAAGGGATTTCAGTGGATACTCTGCTGTAGTTGCACCCAAAGATATATCCATTTGGACAGCAGCAACTTCCAACATCAAGAGGCAGCCGCTGCAAGGTCAGTTGTACTTTTTTAAAACTTTTATGAATGTTAAATCGGAATAATCTGAAATATTTGCGGACACAAAACAAAACAGAATTGGGCTTGGCATGACTGCAGCAGCTGTAAAAACAGCTTGCATAATATTCCACATTTCTCTTTATGGTTTAAACTTACAAACATCTTACATTTTCAAAAAATATGAGTTCAACATGAGTTTGGCATGTTACTACTCCTGTTTTGTGTTTTGAGTTATTAGTATGTGTCTAATGCCTTATACTGTATATAATGATACTGCTAATCAACACCGCAAAGCAGATTTAATTTCAGCATTACATTTCAAAAGGCTGCATCAGGCTACATGGCTTCAAGAAAAACACATATTTTGCGACATATGGTTTAATGTTGTACTATGTAAAGTTCAATACAGGTGTCCTGTGCTCAGATAACACTGCAGGTCTGTAACTGATTAAAGGATTGTTAAAGTGGGCTGGTAGAGGCGATCTGAGGCAGGATCAGATATGGGGATCGTTAACAACATTCAGCATTTGACCTCATCACCCCGCAACTTTAATTTAATCAATACATTCTTAAGGTTTGAGATAAATGGTTGATAGATAGACAGACAAACAGACAAACTAACAAGGGTGAAAACAACCTCCCACCCTCCAAATGTCCCACACTTAGCAAACCTCCCAGAGCAGAAGGTTTTTCACATGTCAATGAGTCAAATGACAAGTTTCAGTAGAGCTCAAGCATGAAAATGACATCATACTTTAGTTGAATCTGCATCTGCACTTTATCTGCACTTTAGTTGAATATGCATAAAAGAGATTTTGATGGCAGAATGTCACTTGAGTCACTAGAAGCAGATGGAATACAATAAAAGAAACAATTTGCATTCTGTGTGATTGTCATTTCCCCTGTAATTACTTCTCCAGGCTTATTCCATAAAAAAGAAAGTGTCAGCCTGTGTGGTAAAATAACCCAGAAAACATTTTGAATAGATGTTAATGCGACGGACTGCACCAGTGTTGAAAACCAGTGCGAATACAGTGCCAAAATGAAAGTTGAGATGACGTCTGTGTTGCTGCTGCCTGCATCGTTTAGTGAAATCAGGACCTAAATATTTTTCTGATTTCAGTTCAAAACAAACTCCGAAGCTGTTTTAACATGATATCATGCTGTGATCATTTTGTGCTCGTTTGGATTGATGTTCCACTTGGCCGCCTCTGGCACGCCGCCATCCATGAAATACATGCTGGGAAGGGTTACAATAATCTCTGCTGTATTATATTGTTGCTCTGAAGAAACATCAAAGATATCAAAATATGAAACGGGTGCGATGTCTTTCAGTGTGCAGCGGAAAACGTGTATCTTTGTAAAGGGTTTAAATAACTCTAAATGCCTCTCCTGGGTTTCACAGTGTCTCTCCTGGACCGGTGAAGGATCAGACCGATGGGACTGACCCAGAACCAGAGTCTGTCCCTGGGCTTCTCTCAGCCAGAGGCCAGAGAGTGGCGTTCACAACCAGAACTATCATCTGCTGGTGAGGAAAACTGGGCTAACAGAGGACAGGGGGGCGTTGCCCAAAATCTCTTTTGCTTTTGTCTCTTGTCTCTTTTTGTTGTATGTGAGAGGAATGCAGGGATTGATTTATCGAAGTATGCAAAGGCTCAAGCACACAAAATGATATTGCTGGTAGCTAACATTTCCCATGAATGCCAAATTGAAAAGCTAATTTGTAAAATTCTACATCCATTTTTGAAATCTGATGTGCATGATTCAATATCTTTAAAATATAGATCCAGTCTGTAAAAGTGCCATCATTTTGTTAACCAAGGGTTTCAGTAACCTACTATCCTTTAATTTCTAAATCTAAATCTATTCTATTCTACCTATTCTATCTATTCTAAATTTCTACTTTTAAAGGAGCAAACCACCAAGTTGCTTTCCTTGTATGTGCAAACTTACTTAACCAATAATTCTGATTCTCTTTGTTTTAATTTTGTGCAATCTTTTGTAAGATTAGATTTTTCAAATATCAGATATCTCATCTTGCAACCAAACTCCTTAATCACCACATCAGCCAGTGATGAAAGAACCCAAACCTCCATATGAAAGTGGAATCAAAATATTCCTGTCCTATTTTTTGCAACAGATTTCAGTGGCAGCACTTCCAAAAAGACAAACCTCGTCTTGGCTGAGGTTCACTCCCTCCATACTTGCATTATCACCATAAAACATTCACAAGCGTGAAATGGATAGGGTTTCCACCGTGACTAGGACAATGTCTGAATATGCCATGCCATCAATTATTAACACGCGCTAATGCAACAGGGCCTGCACCGCTTTCAGTAATGAGCATGCTGTGGTGTAAGAGCCAAAGCACTTCATGTCCCTGAATTCAACAGAAAAGACTCACAGCTTAGACCTGTTCACACTTTCGGTTTATATATTTTAGATATTGAGCATTTGACTACATTACATTTGAAGTCCTGTATAGCCCATGGCACTAACACTGCCAGGGTTAGGGATTCAATTTCTTGTGTATCTCCATGGCACTGAAGCCCTATACGAACTGGATTCGTTTTACTGCGGGAGGTCCTGTAATTTAATTTTCACGGGCTGTGTGTGTAATTCCAGAAGGGAATTCTGAGATTTCCTTTTAAAGTCCTTCTTGTAGTCTGAATGTGAAATGTCATGATCTTCTCTTCCACTCCTACACCCCCGCTGGCCGGTCAAACAAGCCTGGCTAGCAAAAGAGAAAACCTGAAAACTCGACACTGGACGAGAGAGGAGACACTGCTGAACCTTTATAGTTGATGGAACTGAACCAGATGGTGATGCAACGGATTTAATTTAATTTTATCCATCCTTCATATGGGTCGGTATGATATGTCGGATGATGCATTTGCTCTCACTGGATTAAAATTATGGATAATGTTGGTAATATTTACAATTACATGACCTCCAACAGTCAAGCTAATCCAGCCTGAATAGGGTTTCACACAGCCAGGATTAGGGATTCCCTCTCAGTGTTGCTAGTACTGTAAGGGGCTTTAGATGAAAGTGTCTCAATAAATCAATGAAACCCTACACTATTCAGGTTTTCCAGTATCACTATAGTTGACTAGTTCCTCCATATGTCTTTCCTAATTTCACATTTTTCAATTCGGTCTACTTTTTTCCCTCTTCTATTTTTTTTGTAGATGAAAACAAGACTACTCCACATGTAGGTGCCTTGACTATTATCACTGTGTCCATGGTGACGTGTTTGCCGTCACAAACAGTTAGATTTTGTATAAAGAGGGCTTAGATGCACGCTCTGTCGGCCATATTGGAAGTCCACCTCTCTTGGGCAACAGTGTCTGAATAGCTATAATTGGGTTTCTAAACGTATAACTTGTCCATCTTAACAGAACTGAATAGACCTGGTTAATTTCTGTGTTGTTTTTGACTGGGAACTGATCATTTCATCACTGATCCATCTAATTCTGTGTCAATAATGTCATCTTGTTAGCTAGCTAAACAATATTATCTGGTTAGCTTAACAGCATTATCTTGTTACCATTATCTTGCACACATCTAACTAATGCACTAGCTAACGTATCTGGTAGCGTTAATAGTAGCTAGTCAGCAAATGTACCATTGTAAATCAGCCTGCTAGCTAGTTAGCTTGCTAAAAAAAGCAAAGATCAACTGTTTATTCATGTTAACTGCTCTTCAGGTTATAACTTCTAGTTTATTGAAGTGGAGATTATAGGACCAACAGTGCTAAAGACAGTTTACTGTGTCACAGTAACCTACATTTGGAAACAAATCCACCTTATCACACTATTCACTTTTAGTGAGAATTGAATGGATCTACAGCCACACCACAACAAGCTGACTCAGCTGCTCTCTGTTCCTAGCTGCTTGTTATACATTTGTATGTTGTTATACATTTATAAAAAATAGTCAATATCGCAGGTAAAATGTGTGGAACCAAGTGCCGAGACATTCTTATTCAGATCCGAACAATAAAAAAAGCAAACTGTATCATTGATGATCTATTCAGACCTCCAGAACAACAGGAGCAACAGGAAAACCATAGAGCTGCTGAACAAATCTTCCCAGTGAATATTTGTGTGATGTATATGTTGCTGTTCACTACTGTCGCCTTTTTCATCTGTTATATTGTGTATACTGCCACCCCAGATGTCGATGATGTACAAGTTAAATTTCCTGCTAGGACCATTAAACATCATCATCATCATCATCATTATTTCTACAAAGTCAGTTCTCCATTGAGCCTCTGCCATTTGCTTTACACATACATTTTTACCGTAGATACAAATGCAACGGCTCACCCTGGCAGTGTTAGTGCCATGCTGCTAGACTTGAGCTACAGAAACACATCCAAACTTGTTTACAGACATGTATAACTTGTACATGTTCTCTCCTCCTCACCCTCAACAGTTAACAGCACCATCATCGTGCTGGGAGTGCTGACCTTTGCCCTCCAGCTGTGTTTAGCTCTGTTCTTCCTGCTGAGATGTGTGAGTCACGACAAGAGAGTCAGAGAGACACTCAAACACCCAGAAACTGAGGAGAAACTCTGGATGGGTGAGCAGTCACAGCACAGAATGCTTTACTGTTATTGTTGTTGTTGTTACGGTTGGGATTCTAATTTAACTTATTAACAAAGTTGCATGTTTATTTTACTTATTTAATCTAAAAACTTTAAGTAACAAAAACATCATGAGAGGTTTGAGAAGTGGGTTTTTTTTCAGCCATTTTTGCTGCAGGACTTGATGCTCAATTCTGAATTGTTGCTCATATGATTTTTTTAAATGACTGTTTATATCTATTCTCGGATGTAACCCATATCTGATACCATATGAATTCAAAAGACACGTGTGTGCAGAGTAACATAAATAAAACACATTTCAGTTGCAGTATGTGCTTGTTTTTTTTTTTGACAGAATTCAAGTGTCTCCCCAAATACCAATCAAGTCGCTATTAGTTTTCTTTTTGCGTCTCGTTCCTCTCCATGCTAACACTGCCGTGGTGCCAAAATAACGACAATTGTCTCAGGTGAATTACGTAAGATTTACTTATTGTCATGGCAACGCTGACAAATTCTGATTTGAGCGTTCAAATACAAGTCACATGTAGGTCGCATGCCTCTGGAGACGATTTTGTAGCTCACATTCATGCAGTTCAGATAGGAGTATATGAAAAATATGTGACTCCATGCAGCTTTTTGCTGATTAGGAAACATCAGATCTGAGTCACATGGAAGGAAAAAAAATCTGAATTGGGAAACTTGCAGCTGCAATTTGAACGCCAAGTCGACCTAATCAACCGCCGCTCACTGGGTGAAAGCTTCCCCACCCACCAGGGCTTGAAAATTACCTTGAAAATTACCCCTGTCAACTTGTACCAAGGCAGATAGTCTGTCTGGTGAAGTATTTTTAGGGAAAGGAAGGAAATTGAGCTCGCTACATACACAAAAATTACATTTGACCTTAAAGTAGTAGGTTTTTTTTGCAGCACAGTGAGTTTTTGCTCTGTGTGTTTTTCCTCAGTCTCCTCAGCCTTTCACCTGCCTGAGGACATTACTAAACGAGCCGGCTATCGACTTTGCGATGATGATGCTGAACCATCTATTACTCTGCAATCAGCTGCAACGTCTGCAGCACCCGGTTACGATGAACTTGAGGAGTATAAACCCTACACAAACTCTCCGCCCGCACCTTTCATACCCTGGGACCTCGTTCAGCGCTGACGGCATTCAGCGTTTGGCCTTTTTACCAAATGTAAATGTAAATGTATAAATTTGAGATAGAATGTAAAGTGAACATTAACATTCAGTGCTTTTGATGACAGTTGTAGCATAATGTTATGATATGCAGCACTCAGGGCCGGCTCCGAACTGCTAGAGGCCCTGGGCAAAATTTTCTGCGGAGGCCCCCCTTTTAAGACAAATCCTACCCACCATCAAGAAATAAAGACTGAATAAAAATGTGTTTAAAGCGTTTAAAGCATTTTATGTTTGTTACCTGTTATAAGATACAGCACATGAATCTCAAAACAAAATGGTGAACGTGGCTCTCTCTATTTGGACATGAGCTTAAAATGAAGACTTTCAAGGCGAGAGAGAGGCAATAAGATCTATCAGTGCTTTTGATTGGTGTTATGACCAATCAAAAGCATGGTAAGATTTCTTTTTTTTTGAAAGTATAAAAAATACATCAAAGGATGCTTGAGGTTGTGAAACAATGTGCAATGTACATGCAAGGCTTGAATGTGTGTCAATGTTTCCGATGTGCAGAGAAAATAGAAACCTTTGATGTGTTACTATCATTTCCATAATCAGAACTTGTATATCGATTATTGCTGAAATTTGTTTGACATTTTTGTATATCTACTTGCTTGGAGGAGAGCAACTTGGAAAGTTCAAATCCAAATTTCAAAAGACCCAACTCACCCCAAACAGCCATGAACACAGCGAAGAAAACAGTCGCCCCGTTGTCAAACAGATGTGTGACCTGAGAAGAAGAAAAAACCAACAAGGCAAAGGCTTAGAAGACTGAAGCAGAAACACAGTTTAGCTCAAAGTCACACTGTGTGATTCTTATCCTTATGACAACAACAGATGCAATTTTACACTGCATTCCCTAAAGCAGTGATTCTCAACCTTTTTCTTATCAAGAACCCCTAATTTAGTCCACATTAGGGCCATGGACCCCCATTTTATGAGATTTTGTCTCTTGGACCCAAATCTGATTTTTATTGTTAGATATGATTTTGTTCAGAATTCCATGATTATCTGCAGAGTAGGTTGAGAGATCAAAATGGTAATTATTCTACATTATCTAATTGTGGTCTTGTAAATGAAATAATGGTGATTTTAACAATTCATCAATTTGCTGGGGACCCCCTGGAACGACTTCAAGGACCCCTGGTGGTCCCCGGACCCCATGTTGAGAACCACTTTGAACCCATTTATTGAACAGAAGGTTGACTTTAGTCCAATGTGTTTTATTAACATGATGCAGCTAACAGACTGTGAATCAGATGACTTGTATGTATGTAAATAAAATACACTAATTTCTGGATCAAACACATTTTGGCATCAGAGTTGGCTGTCTTTGACTGTGAATGTGCTTCACCATGTAGAGGAGTGGTTCTCAACCTGGGGGTCGGGACCCCTCCGAGGGTCGCGAGACAATTTTGGAGCATTGCAAGATTATTTGTGGGATTGGAAAAAAAGTAATATTTATTATCATGTCTATTTTTTCAGATTTTTCTCTAGCTTTTGCTTTATTTTCTTGTGAAATACTGAATAGTTTTCAGCCTCTTGGCCTCCTCTGATAATGAATCAAATGAAAACAAACTGAAAAGGGAAAAAAAAATAAACACATGAATAAAGGTGTAAAAAGGGGATATATGATCTCTGCAAACAGAAAGCAGGCAAAATTCATAAAGAGAAATACATTCAGCGGGGACTGAGCACATTTTTCAGGTGCATAATAACAAAATACTCAAAGTAACCAGCTGTTGTCTGTCCATGGCAGATTACCTTGGCGTAGATGCAGCTGTCGGACAGCCTCAGGTAGCGGCAGTACTGGTCACAGATGGGACACATGATGATGTCAGTGGCCTGGCAGATTTCTTTACTGGAGAAACACACACAGTATTTAGCTGAGTCATTAGGGTTCAACCAATATGGGTTTTTGAAGGCCAATAAAAATAGATACTTTTAGATTGGAGTCACTGGCAGTCAGTTTTTTGTTCTGATATTTAAAATTTGACCATTTTCATGCCAAAAAATAACTAAATACATAGGCTACATACAATATAATTATTCAGTGAATTTTGTTCTTTGGAAAAGCCTCTGAAGCAGCATCTAGAGCATCATGGGACACTAAAACTCTCCACTGAAACCAGACTAATTCAATTCTTTAAGTGTCAGCAGCTCTTTCAGGAAGATATATCAGCTATTTCACAGATACATCATACATACGTCTAACCCTAGTTCATATATTTTTAGTCTAAAACAAAAAAAAAAAACACAACACTGTGACTGGCTTGAAGGTAAAATTGATAGATCAGTGCCTCCAAAACAGTAACATTTTGGGGTGAATGACCTTTGTAATTATGAAATATTGTATTTTCCTATTGTATTCAAGACTTAATAAACATCAGGGAACTACTGGGTTTTCCCGTATGGATATATGGCATTCTGGAATTTAATTTCTCTGTCATTAACCAAACAGCTGCAGTTTTATTAGCATGAATTGACTGAGCTGAAAGAGAACTGACCTCAGTCCAGACTCACTGTGTTTAACCACCAGCCACAGTCTTATACAGACAGTCTGATCATCATTTACCAGACATTATAAATGTGATGAGGCATCCACCTCTTCAAAACTATGACACCTGCTCTGAAAACATGGAGGCTGCCATGAAACTCCAACTCACTAAGGATTACTAATTAAAGCATTACGTAACTTAAGACCTGTCCTTACAAAACAGTGACAATCTTCTTAGATTTCTCTTTTTCTGTGTTTTATCTCTTTTCAGATTTTGCATAACTGCTGTCTCCAAGCTTTTTAAAACGCTTTGAATACAGACACAAGGGAAGAAGAGAGAGCAGAGAGAGCTTCCTCCACCCCAACATGATCTCATAAAAAGTCGTGAAATGAGCACAAACTCTGAAACACAGATTTACGTGCTGTGGACACAAATTATGTGAAAATTACAAACTGGATTCGGTGACAATAACACTAAAGGTCGGCTAACGGTTAAGTTTAGGCAACTAAAACAACTCAGGTAAGGTTAGGGTAAGGCTTTAGTCATGGTTAAATAAGAAAAACTTTCACTCAAAATTAAAACTTGAGTAGAAATTATCTTTGTACAAGCTGGGAATTGAACTCCAGTCTCTGGCATTGAAGTCAAACTCACCCGCCCATCCACCACCCGACCACAACACCGTTACTTTCCACTGAGCTACTTCAATGTGACACTACTTCGTGTTTAGAGTCGTGTCTCCTTCATGTAACCGTTTCATGCTGGGAAAACTGAATTTTTAACCCTTTACGCGCCACCAATATACGTAATTTGGTGTCAACAAGTCGTGTTCATTAGAGCTGTGCAAAAAAATCGATACAGCTGAGTATTGCAATATTTTTTTCCATGATACTGTATTGATTTTCCAGCCCCTTGTATCGATACATTAAAAATTATTCATGTTTTAAACAGATTTAAAATGTCCTTAAATTTCCCTCAAATCCCTTTGAATTAAATAGTTTTGACTCAATTTGTCTGCTGAGTTATCAATATAATGTGATGTACATATTAGACTACCCAGGTGGTACAGAGCAAGTTGTATTTTCAGCTCTATTTTTAAATTTTCTGTAAATTGTGTAGAGTATTGCAGTGTATCACAATATGTATCGTATCACAATGTACCGTGATACGTATCGTATCGTGACCCATGTATCGTGATACGTATCGTATCGTGAGGTCCTTGGCAATACCCAGCCTCAGTGTTCATTTCACGTATTTGTCTGAGATCAAGTTCCTTCAACTACATCCTCCCTGCTGAAGTGTCCCTTGAGCAAAACACTGAATCCCCCTCAGCTCCAGGGAGTAGAAGAAGAAGAGAGGAGGAGTGTTTACCTGACCTGGCAGTGCTCCAGGGTGAACACGCCGTACAGGAAGACCAGCAGACCCACCAGCGCGGCGGGGAACAGCATGCCGGTGTACCAGCCGAGCCAGGCGAAGTACAGACCGATCTTCTCCCCGAAATACCTCCTGCAGCGGCAGAGGAGAAGCACAGGAAGAGGAGGAGACAGGTCAGTTCAAACCAAGCCTCCGCCCTGCTGAAGTGTCTCTGAGCAAGACACCGAGTCCCTACCAGCTCCTCACCCTGACCTCTGACCTCTCTGTGACGGGGGAAGTGAAGAGAGAGTTAAGCCCTAGGTCTCATATCTGCATTTTCATGAAACGCATTCCCAAAATATAAAGAAATTTGCAGAAATCACCTATAAAAATTGTATAAAGTTTTTTTTTTTTGTCACTTCCTGATTTAGCAAAGCTAAGTTTGTGGCGAAAATTCATTCTTTAGATTCAGCTACTGCCTCCATTTTTAATGACAGGAGGAAGAGAGAAATCGCACTTCTAGAAAAAGAAAGAGAGATATTAAACAATCAAAAACGAAAGCAAAGCAGAAACGAATTAGAGAGAGTTGGAGTCATACTGGACCATGGCTGGGCGATATGGACAAAACTAATATCATATATATCGATATATAACGATATCTGCTAACAAACTCACATGCCAAATAATCAAATTGCCGTTCACACTGAACGTCATAGTCAAGTACAAATTCAAATAATATTCCCTCATTTGTTTCAGATCTCATTTTGTGAGACATTTTAGTTAGTATTTATTTTTTATCATTAATTTAGACAACTGAATGATGTATCACCCTAACTGGTAACACTTTACAATAAGGGTCACTAAGTTAAGGGTTAGTTAATGCTTAATAAGCATTAACTAACCCTTAATTAACAGTTAACTAATGTGTCTGGTAATCATTTACTAATGGTGTTCATGCTAACTAAGGTATTAATTCATATATTATTTAATAGTCATCTTTATAAACTATTAAATAATGTATAAATTAATACCTTAGTTAACATGAACACCATTAGTAAATTACACATTAGTTAACTGTTAATTAAGGGTTAGTTAATGTTTATTAAGCATTAACTAACCCTTAACTTAGTGACCCTTATTTTAAAGTGTTACCCACTAACTCAATATCAATAATTCATCACAATATAATTCTGTTGAAAGACGTAATATGATAATATTGAATTATTGCCCAGCTTTATCCTGGATTAATCCCATCAGAGAACTATCAGAGAATCGCTTCCTGGTTCAGCGAAGGAAAACATAAAGTACCGAAAATGCCTTCAAAACCTTCTGCTATAGATTCAGCCACTGCCTCCATTTATATCTCCCTATTTATGATAATTATACCACTAGAAACTAGGTCTTTTCATATCTCTACTAGGTCTTCATTCAGATCTTACTAGGTCTTTTCATATCTGTGACGAGATGCTTTTAAATTTTTATCACTCTCAGTTCTGCCCTCATTTGCTGGAGAGGAAAGCAGTCAGAGGAGGATGAAACAGACCGGGAGGGATCAGACAGAAAGCCGGTTCAGCTGCTGGATGTGAACTTGAATCGCTAAATGTTCTGTACAACAGGAGAGTCGTGTCTAAATGTCAGATTTCTCCTGGACAACACAGATCAGCCATCAGACTGATTCAACACAGAAGCAGTTTCAGTAGCAGGTTTATTCTACAGAGATTCACTCATTTGTTCCCGGTGCGATGAAACTGTAGAAATTATCATAACAGATGTTTGTGCCTGAGCTGTCTGCTGAGTAGAGACATGGATGACAGCAGTTCAGCATCAGCCCAAATGAGCGTGAAATGATATTATGGCACAGTAAAAAAAAACAAAAAAAACACGTTAAAACAGCTTTGGAAACTGTTTTGAATCAGAAAAGATAGTCGGGTCCCAATTTCATAAAGCAATGCAGGTGCACTGCAAAAAACAGTCAAGAAAATGACACTTGATTCTGCTAAATTCTTGAAACAATTTGATTTGCATTGGAAACAAGTAATAGGCTATATGACTTGTTAGGATGGAGATGTTTTGTAGTGCAGCAGCTATGGATGACTACCAACAGCTGAACTCATTTTGGCGTATCGAAATCTATTCAACATCACATAGTGGGATTAAAGACCGATGAAAACAAAAATAACATATTTCTTTTTACCATTTTGCCAATGTTGTTGGACTTAGTGTTCACCTGTTCACCAATACAGGCCAAAAATGCTAAAAAATGTTGATTTCAATAAATTTTATATCAAAAATAACAGACCGCTTCGTTCCAGTAAACCAGTAAAAAAGCATTTCTGTTGACTCATCCTGCATCCTGAAACAAAAATCTCATCCAATAAAATTTAGATAACTGTTGGAATTATTCCCCCCTCCCCCTGCTGTTTTTTTCCCAGCATGCAGCTCAGTTCAGCTACAACACGGACGAAGGAGTGTTTTTGTTTCTGGCTGCTTCACCTAAAACTCTTTTCCCACGGAGGGACGGAGGCGGAGAATATTCCTCATATTCCTCCTTGTGGAGGAATATTCTCCGCCTCTGTCGCTCCGCCCACCTCCTCCATATCTCATTAATATTCAAAAAAGCCCCTTGCACTGATGCTTCCCGCCCTAACTTTCTGTTTCATTCGGAAATACGTCAATACTAAGGGTGTGCGTCTAGATCCGATGCATCTAGATACATTTTAAGCAGCCAACCGATCGATATGATCCCACTCAGCCCTGTCTCAATGCGATATGTGTGACATATGAGCGACTGTGACTAGATGTGAGAAGAAATCCTAATAGGTATACAACTACTCAATCTAGTATGTTGGAGTGAAGGGAGTGAAGGATGGTGTTAACACCCTATTCAGAATTTAATTTGTTTGTATTAAATCAAACAGGCATTGTTTACTAACAATTAATTTCTGCAATGAGATACTTGCTAGTAAGGGAGCCGAGAACGGCCGTGCTTGCAAGTATTTTTTTTAATGCCGTTATCTCGAGATCACGAGTTAATTATCTCATTATCTCGAGAAATGGAGCTTTGTTATCTCGAGATAACGAGATAATCAACCCGTTATCACGAGAAAACAAAATGTCGTTTCCTCTTATTACTTATAATGTTTATCAGAGATCAGGAGTGACATGCCAGCATGCAGAGATGGCATCTCGACAACTGTAGCAACTGATTTAAGCTGAAAATCAATCAATCAATCTCCTTGATCTGTCAGATCAAGGAGTACCTATTATTGATCAACGCATCAGACTGTACTTCAATCAAGGTCTAACAGGCAGAAATTGCATTGTGTCTTTCTGTTAGAGATAACATTCAGATCAGTCCTCGTCATTTAAGGAGAAGACTAGCAGTCATGAATCCTCCCCGACAGTCATGACAGTGATCCTGAAGGATGAAATCAGGTGTGATCAAATGAACCAGACACTCATTTTCGAGTTCTCCACAATTATCCCGTGATCTCGAGAAAACAAAAGTCGTTTTCAAGAAATCGGCCTTTTGTTTTCTCGAGATAACAAGATAAATTAACCTGTTAACGGGTTAACGAAATAATTAACTTGTGATCTCGAGATAACGGCATTAAAAAAGTAATTGCAAGCACGGCTGTTCTCGGCTTCCGTATGCTAGTGACAATGTGAAAAATGTATTTTTATTAAAAAAAGAAAAAGGCTGACTGCCAACCTACTGTATGTAGGCCCAAGACTAGTGGACTTTAAGTTTTCAATAGTCCATGTAGAGATACGTGCTACCTGTATATTTAACTTCAGTTCAGCAGGTTTTGCATATTGCCACACTCCTCCTGTCTGAATCGATGTAGCCGTATCGTAACCATTAAGCCCGGTGCATCGGTTCAGATCGGTGAATCGTCAAACTCATCAAAAAGCTGTCAGGTCGTACCTGATGAGGTCCAGAGGTTGGTATTTGTACCAAACGCCCCACCAGGCCCAACACTCGTACAGCAGGTGGCGATGGTTCTCTGCTCCGTGTGTCCTGATGGAGTTTTTGCTTCGGTAGCTTCCCTGTTAAAACACACATACACACACACACACACACACACACATGCAGACACATGACACACACAGACATGCATGGAGACGTACAGACACACACACAGATGCACAAAGATAATTAATACATGAATGTGGCAGCGTTGAAGTAAAACAGGAGGGAAGTGAAGAAATTAAATCAATCAGCGTCTTTGTGAAATTCAGCCGTTTTACCTCATGCAGAGGGAAAGCTGCTTCATATGAACTGTTGCTCAGAAGACGATTCAGCCCTGGAGTCGAAAAGAAAGAATCATGAGAAGAGAAGAGGTGGGAAGAGTAGGAAATATAGCGATTATCAGTCCAATTACAGTAATTCATTGCGATAAAATAATATAAGATAGACTTTATGAAAAGGGGAACTTGAGAACTTGAGTTGTGGGAACAGAGGAGTAAAAGGAAGTTGGGGAAATGAAAAAAGGTAACAAAGGATGTAAGATATGAACATACTGTATATCAGGTAAAATGGTAACCTGATTCAACAGAGCTTCTTAATATTTTTTTCTGTTTGATCTCAGAGTCAAAGAATTTATACTCAACTGTAATACAAAAGGTTCAAAGAGATTTCTGACCGGGTTAAATCAAGGTAAAACCAAGACTTTTCAACATCTTTTTCATGCCAGCTAGAATGAAATATAAGACCAAGTTTTGTCAGAGTCTGGGATTTAACAGTGTTCACAGACCTCTGGGTAATCAAATTCAATCAAATCAAAGACTTTTTCCGTCTGAACACAAAATGTCTGCCAGACATCTAGGAGAAACTCACCCATCTTATTCTTCCCCTCTTCGTATTTGACCCGCTGGAGGATGTGGTGGACGATGCGACTCCGGGTGGCGTTGTTGAAAAATGTGTCTTTGTTGTGAATGATGAAACTGCAGTGAAACGAAAACGGTTATTAAAAATGATGTCTGCTGCGGATGCTTTAATTTCAGTGTGTGTGTGTGTGTGTGTGTGTGTGAGACTGAGAGAGAGAGAGGGGGAAAGAGAGGACAGAACAGTTCTCTAAAATTTCAAGCTGCAAAAGTACACAGAGAAAATGGAAATGGAAATGCAAATGGCCCGACAGGCAGTGTAAGATAAAGCTCAAGTCGTTTCTCAAGGATGAATATTTAAAGGATAAGTTCAGTGATTTTGTTGCTATATATAATTAGTCTCTAACATCCCTGTAGTACTTGGACCCACAGACAGTATTGGCTCCAGACTCAGCTGTCAGTTTTGTCCAAATATCTAAAAAAAAACCATTTGTGTCTCCACAGGAGAGTCGAGAGGAAACACGACTCAGTGCCTCCGTTACGCAACTTTCACTGATCAGGAAATCGCAGAACTATTTTTTCACCCCACAGACCGCTGTGGGGTGAAAGGCGGTTTCTGGTGGAGTGATCTAGTTCTGGACGGTCAGGTCAGATTGTAAACAGTAGAGTTCGGTAGAAGACGATCCACTGAGTGGAAACGCAGGGCTGTAGTACTCGAGTCCGGTCTCGATCTCGAGTCCGGTCTCGAGACAGATTTTTGATGTCGTCTTGGACTCATAGTGAATATGACTCGGTCTTGAATCGGTCTCGGATGAATTAACGTTACATAATATTATTGTTTTTATAATTATAATCTCTTCTAAGAAAATGACCAGCAGCGAATGATACAATTTTCACTGTTGATAAAGTTATGCGCCCACCGTAAGGTTTAGTGACTGCTGATTGGTGATATGCCAACTACCCAACCAATGACTTCGTTTTGATTAAAAAAACCCAAAAAACTCCCCATGTCCATATGTAACGTTACTCCTGCTCTCGCTCTGTCTTTCTCTGTCTTTTCCTTCGTCTTCGCCTTCTTAAATTACAGGTAAGAATATTTTCAGTCAGTCAGTGCTGAGAGCAGCATGTGGTTGTGGAGCAGTAAGAAAAAGAAGGTGAAATAGATGAATCCACTTCTAGTTAAGTAAAGGTGAAAGTACTGTATGTTATGAACATAAACAAGCTGCCTACAATTAATTTTGTCCTCAAAACATGCTAATTTTGTTGAAATGTCTTTAGAGACCTCCCTTCTATTTTAGGCAATAAACAAAAATATGCTATTTTAGTCAATAAATACAATGGTCGCCTTGGATAACACATTGCTATGGTATTGGTCTCGAATTGGACTCGTAGTTTTGCGGTCTTGGTCTCGACTCGGACTCGATTCAGCAATGACTCGATCTGGACTTGGACTCGACCAAGGCGGTCTCGACTACAGCCCTATGGAAACGGTGCATCTGTCGGTCGCCATATTGTCTTCACAAACGGCTTTTTTGGAGATATTCTGACAAACAGTTTGGACTCATTGTTGCAGCAAGAGGCAGCGGAGCTCGCTGCTTCAGCTGACAGCTGACTGGAGACAAGACTGTCTGTGGGTCCAACAGCTACAGGGATGAAGAGACTCATTACATATAGGAGCAAAATCAGCGAACCTATCCTTTTAAAGGTCAGTTCCCCAAAACTCACTGGTGTATCCTGGAGCGGCTGAAGGGGGCGGTGAAGCTCTCGTTCTCCTCCAGGTCGGGCAGAGTGTCGTTGTCGAACTTCATGGGCTTGCGGGGAAGCCAGCCTCGAAACTTGTTGATGCGCTTCTCCATCCTGCAAGTGAGTTTGGTTTGAAACGTGAAAGATTTTAGAGAGTTTTAGAGGAAAGACTCAGAGCGTCACAGCGGTCTGATTCTGACGGTCAAATCCACCGCTCACCTGCTCATGAACTTGTGCCGCCGGTGCATGTAGAAGATTTTCCTCCTGAAATATTTAGAAGGTGATTAATAATGAATTTAGTGTACAATGAGGTAACACTTTACAATAAGGGTACATTAATTAAGGGTTAGTTAATGCTCTTAATTAACAGTTAACTAATGTGTCTGGTAATCATTTACTAATGATGTTCATGTTAACTAAGGTATTAATTCATACATTTAATAGTCCTCTTTATAAACTATTAAATAATGTATAAATTAATACCTTAGTTAACATGAACACTATTAGTAAATTACACATTAGTTAACTGTTAATTAAGGGTTAGTTAATGCTTATTAAGCATTAACTAACCCTTGATGAATCGATACATTTTTTCGATTAATCGATTAATCTTTTCATCTATAAAATTGTGAAGTCCATAGTGATTCTTCAGATGTCTTCCTTAGTCTGACCAGCAGCCAAAAAACCCAAAGTACTTATTTTATATTGATATGAAACAAGAAAAGCAGCAGATCTTAGCATTTATGAAGCTGTAACAAGCAAATGTTTGGTATTTTTTTTATAAATGACTAAACGATTCATCGATTATCAACATTATAATCTATACATTTTCTGTCGACTGACTAATTGATTAATTGACTAATTGTTTCAGCACAAACTACTTTTATTACTACTACTATAACTACTACTACTACTACTACTACTACTAGCAGTCTTCTCTCTCACCTGAAGGGCATGCGGATGTTCATCAGCTCTGCGTAGCGACACAGAACATCCCAAGGAGCGTGGAGCTTCAGGAAGATCACATCACTGTTGGTCACAGAAGACTGTGGAGTAACACACACACACACACACACACACACACACACACACACACACACACACACACATTGCAACATGAGAACTGGTTGCTGTGAGGTTTGAATTCTCCAGACAGGCGAGTGTGTGTGCACTGCTCAGACCCAACACACACTAATACAAAAAAGGGAACAAATTAGTCATTTAATCAGTTTGGTTGTAATGTGTGAAAATTGACTTTAATATATGGCAAAATCCCATTTGGGTTTTTGCACTTCATGCTCTGTAATGGTTCAAAATCGGGCAGTAGAACATAATTCACTAGCTTGTCGTGGCACACCGCCATCTTGGACTAAGACACTTGTTGAAGCTGCACTAGGCAAGATTTGTATGTAAAAATCCAGGCTTCTTATCAGCCTAAATCACTAATAATAATGAATTAAAACAGCTTTGTAAACTGATGCCAGAAAGATATTTAGGTCCCAGTTTCACAAAAAAAAAAAAAAAACTCGGGTTTTCAGCATCGCATCAACATCTACTCAACGCCAAAATGTTTGCAGGGTTAATCTCTCCTCTTGACCTGTTTTCCCCGCCTCACAGTGTGGGAGTCGGTCTAAAGGCACGGGAAACAGGAGAAGAGACCTAAAAATAACCATGTGACTCCACGCAAGAAACACACACACACACACACACACACACACACACACACACACACACACACACACAAGTGGGCTATTCAAGGAGACAAGAGCCATTGTCTTCCCCTGCATGCTCCAGATAACGATGACCTTGCTGCTACTGCATCGGCGGAGGGTGTAAAAGCTAACGCGCACACACACACGCACACACACACACACCACACACACACCACACACACACACATATAAACATGCACAGCACAATCATTGCACTGTTTCACCCTTTCAAGTGACTCTTTCGCAAAATAAGAACCAGGAATGGAGAAAATTGCCATCAGCACATTTGTTTTGGTTTCATGAAAGAACTCAGCTGTCAGAGTCTGTGAGATCTGGGCACAAAAAGCCTCAGTGCTTTGTAAAATTCAGCAGTCTGGTCATTGAGATTACATGCATTATAGGACTGGACAATAAATTGCCATTACACAGAAATTGGTATTGATATTGCTCATGTTGCACAACGCAAATAACTGTCACTGTGCAGCTGCTGGTTTTCCAAAATAATCACAGCCAAGCTAATTCTCTGTCAGGACAGAAGCCCCAGGCCCCAGGCCCCCAGGCCCCCAGGCCCCCAGGCCCCAGGCCCCTCAGTGTTTGTGATCATCACTTTTCAAAAGATATAGCAATTTTGACTTTGCACTTTATCCAGAAAGTGAGAATTCGCTGTACTCTGCTGGTACGATCATTAGAGCAGCGAGAGCAGAAATGATTTTGCTTACACCAAGGCTGGAGGGCGGCCTCGAGGTGAGAGACATCGAGGATTCTGGGTAATAATGGTCATATACGACACTGACTGGCCTATTATTAATAGACCAATAACAGCTAAGCACTATATTCATCTAACCGCAGCCACCACAGTGAATTGAACCAGTGCTGAAAACGCTCCTCACCTCCTTCTCCATCTGTAGGCCCTCTGCGCGGATGTTCCTCTCGAACACCTCCCTCTTCTCCGACTGCGAGCTGGACTTCCTGTAAACCAGGATGTAGTCGATGCGGCACTTTCCATCGCTGAAGCAAAGGCCGCTGGACTTGCTCCTCCCCCCCTGAGACCAGAGAGACCGCAGAGGAGAAAACACCAGGAGAGAGGATGAGAGAGGGAGAGCGACAAAGGGGAAAATTCACTGGTAATTCACATCAACACTCCTTTATCCTTTGACTGATGTGTAGGCCCCATTATGATTTCATTAGGTCAGTGATTCTCCACCTTTTTCATATGAAGGACCCCTAATGTAGTACAAATTAGGCCCACGGACCCCCATTTGACCCAAATCTGAGCATATTTTTATTGTGAGATACGATTTTGTCTACATTTCTTCTACATTCTCCAATTGTATTAACTTCTTGTAAATTAAATAATGGTGAAGTTTAACAATTCTGAATTTTGCTGGGGACCCCCTGTAACCCCCTCAAGGACCCCTGGTGGTCCCCGGACCCTATGTTGAGAACCACTGCATTAGGTAACTGGTTTTTAACGCTTTCCTGCACTTTTAATTCCTAATAAACACTATTCATTTAGTTACAGAAGCTATTATACCAACAGTAACAAATCACTGAAACTTTTGGTCATGGCCACTTTTCACCTATATCATGTCACATAATTTATATTTTTTGCATATGTGTGAGATGCATGAATTATATCATCTATCGTCTTATGGTGAAGTGCCCCTTTAAGGATCACAAACCACATCTTTAACCCCATTCACAAAGAATTATTGTTATGTATGGGACCTGCATGTAAGCAATGAATTACCCCTCACCCTCTGTGTGTTTCCTGAACCGCATTCTCACAGGAAAATTACATTTGCTGAAATAACCGGTGCCCCAGATTCAAAGGTCAAGATTTTTCAATTTGTCACTTCCTGATTTAGCAAAGCAAAACTTCCACTACAGATTCCACTGCTGCCTCCATTTTTCATGACGGCAGGAAGAAAGAAATCGACCGTCAAGAGGAAGAAGAAGAAAAATTGCATGGGATTTGCATGGGATTCGTATTATCAGGGGACCTCGGTCTTCACCATATTACGGTATTTTATATATATATATTACGGAATTTGTACTTAAATTACACCGCAATTATTAGAGATCACTTCACATCCACAGGTGATATTAGTCACGTGCGAACAGAGATTTCAGAGTGGCTTTTTCATTGTTTTTAAAAATGAGAGGACGTTTTAATAATTTTACATGACCTGTGTCACTCACTGGACTATTGTTATGCCATGAAAAGGTGGCTAGAGATCGAAACCCAGAGATCCCCCCCCCTGGTCACTGACCTCTGGCAGGGAGGAGTCGGTCCTGGTGTTGTCGTCCAGGATGCTGCTGTGTGTCCCCGGGTTCAGCAGGGTGGAGTCGTCGTCTCTGGACGGGCTGCTGATGCACTCTGACCTCTCCCTCTCCAGAAGCACCTTGACGTCCTTCACAACTGGAGGGGGGGGGAAATGATCAGAAAGGATAAAAAATGTTTGGCTACCTGCAAAGAAAATGTATGATATATATGTGAATATTACCGTTTCGAATCGGATCAAATTGTATGGGTTGTTTGTTGAGTGTTTTTCCAGACTGCTGAATGAGCCATTTCAAGCCAGCAGGGGCCATCCATCTGTTTAGCCTGTGATTGTCAGTACTATTTGATTAATGAACTGGTGAAGAGGCTGTTTCAGTTAAGCAGTGGCAGCTGTCCTTTTAGACTATTAAAGGAGTAAATGCAATGTCAGGGTAGTGTAGGTCTGTGGTTCTCAACGTGGGGTCCGGGGACCACCAGGGGTCCTTGAGTGGGTTCCAGGGGGTCCCCCAGCAAACTGATGAATTATTAAACTTCAGCATTATTTCATTTATAAGAAGTTAACACAATTAGAGAATGTAGAAGAATGACTGTTTTGATCGTAGTTTCTCTGTTATCTCTCTACCTACAATACAGACAGTCATGGAATTCTGGACAAAATCATATCTGACAATAAAAATATTCTCAGATTTGGGTCCAAGAGACAAAATCTCATCAAATTGGGGTCTGTGGCTCTAATGTGGACTAAATTAGCGGTTCTTGATATGAAAAAGGTTGAGAATCACTGGTGTAGGTGATACCTGTACTCCCCCCCCCCCCCCAGCTTTCTACATAGGTGCTCCCCCAAAATAGCACAAGGGATAGTTGCATCAGATCCTGAGATGGTGTTTACACCCTGTAAATATTGCATGAGATTGTCTTTTATACATATTACATAATTTATGTGACAGATGCAGTGTTCCAGGGAACGATAAATGTATAGGAAACTCCTCATCTTTTCTTAAGTGTCCCATGGAGCGGAACAAAGTTTAAATGATCAATTATCTAATTATCAGTTTATAATAATAATAATAATAATAATAATAACTTTATTTGTATAGCACTTTTCTAAAAACAATGTTTACAAAGTGCTTTACATACAATAAAACCCAAACGCAGTGATGTGAAAACCACAATGAATGATAGAAAGATAAAAAAAAAAAATATATATATATATATATATAATAGAAAATAGGAATAAAAGGTAATATATGAGGTAAACAGGTACAACTAAAAACACACAAACAAACAGAGATACAATTAAAAACAGATTGAACTTTACATAAAAGTGTGTGCCGAAAAAGAAATATAAAAAATAGGAATAAAAGGTAATACAACAGATAAACAGACCATCATGATGCTACAAGATTAAATTACATTATCCAACAGTTATTACAAAAGAGTAATCGCATTAATTGGCGCCGTCATTAATTTCTTTCTGCTTCAACGTTTATCAATGTATATGTCCAACTGTTAATTTCTACTGCTCAATAGTCTGTTTGAAACACCTGGGACTTGACTTGGCTAGCTACAAGCATGCAAACTTAAGAATTATGTGGTCAGGAGATAAGGTGTTATTTTGGGTCATCATTGCATTAAACACAGGTAATTTAAAGAGTCAAATGTAGGTGGAAAGTGATGCCACACAGGTTGGCCACCTGCAAAAGTGTTTAGTAGATTTTTCTTTTCATTCACCTAAGCAACATTTGCTGAGCAGGTACAATATGCTCTTTTTCAACGTTGCCCAGTTACACTCTCATTCCTGGAAGCCGCCCAGTACAACCACAGTCTTTTATTCTTGCCCACTAAGCAGTTCCAGTGAGGCTGTTGGGGGGTTTGCTGCCTTGCTCAAGGGATTTCTCTGGTTGCTGAAGGAGGGGAAAGCCTCACTTATCCACGTCACCCACCCAGAGTTTCCCAGCCAACCCAGGGATTCAAACCACCTCTCTGACCTTTCTGCTGCATTAGAAAAGACTTGAGGCAAGCGGGTCTAATAAGTGAACGGGATCTCACCGAGGGGAGGAGCGTCGTCCCGAGTGCTGGTGGAGTCCGGGGCTTCGGCCGAGGATTCCTCCATGATGTCTGCCGTCCCGCGGGAGGGGAAGGAAAGAGGTCGGTCCGCCGCCTGGTAGCCGGAGGCCGAGGGCTGCAGCGGGACTCTGCGTCGGTGGGGGATCCGCCACTGGGGCTCAGACCCATGTAGAGATAAACTCACACCTGGAGGACACAGAGAGAGAGACCTTCATTTAGCTTGTCTCAGTCTATTTTTTGATCTTTGAAAGCAGAAACAGACAGAAAAGTTTTAGGGGAGAGGGATGACATGCGACGAAGGTCCCAGCTGGATTTGAACCCAGGACATTATGGTTACATGTTATGTGTCTTAGCCAACTGGGCCCAATTTTGAGATCACTTTATTGCATTGTCCTCATAGTATAACACAATAAAGTAAAAGTTGTGTCTCTTCCTCCATGATAAAACCCCAGAATCAGTGATTCTGTGATCTGTTGCTCAGGTAGAGGAGATTAGAGAATTGTGTTTTTTTCTCTCTCCATTCACTGCCATTGTCTGGAGGAACAGTCTGAAAATCACTTCTAGCACATTAAGGAACGCCGACAAAGCAGATTCTGACAATATATAAAAAAAACTAGTCATGCTGCTGAACTGTGTTTAAGTGAATCTCTTTCTTTACGTTTATTAAACCTTTAAAGGGGCTATCGACCTTTATTGGCGACTGGTAGGAATTGCAACAGCATCGATAAAACGTATCTCCTCCTACACAGTCTTCTGCAAAGACATCATTGAGTTATTGGTATTGATCAACAACCCTATCAACTCCCTGCAGATATATTATGGTCATTTTGTAATATGGGGCAGTAAAAACCTTACTTATTGCCGCCATAAACATACTTACGCACACCAGAGCCCTGATTTACTAAAGACTTTAATGAATGCAAAAACTTTTATCATGTATAAAAACTTAACTCCTGATTGGTCAAGAGTACTGTCTTGCACCAATCACAAGTCTTAGTGCTGACTTTGAACATTGCAAAGGTTTTTGTACCCACTAAAGGTTTTAGTAAATCTGGGTCCAGGACTCTTAGAGGAGGCAGAAAGACAAAAACAACAGGGAGAGTAGAAAGAGTGAGACAGAAAGAGACTGTGAGAGAATCAGAGAAGGATAAAGAGGAGAGAGTAAGAGAATCAGAGAAAGAGCCAGAGTCACACAGACTTTTCACTCCTTCCTAACGGTTAACCGTGAAAGACCTTCAGAAGACAGCCGCCCCTCTCTGCGGGAACACGTAAGCTAATTGAGTCTATTTGTCAACCAAACTTGGTCCGCTGGGAGGAGAAATAACCCGAGGCTTAGCAAAACAGCTTAAATCAACGATATCTAAATAGGTCTGTACCTCTTTGAGGTTTTGGGGTTTGTCTTTGAGGTCTGCATGCTGAATTTCCGTTTGTGACAGCCGAGGCGACTCAGCTGAATTTTTCTGCTGAGCCGTAGCAGCGGGGGCAGAGATAGAGGTAGCGGGGAGCGTCTCGGCCTTTAATCAGCCAGCGGTGCGGCGGTGCGGCGGAGCCTGTACGGCCGCAGCTAATAGAACAACAATAAATTCCATACTCGAGTAAAATCGATGCTCGGCTTCCTCTTACTTTTGTCCCCCGGGGCTGTAATAAACATTTCACTACGAGGTGTTGAACAAGCCGAGCACGAGCCGCAGCGGTCAAACAGGTCGGATTGGAAAAACTTCACATGAATCCAAATTTAAAGTCACGGTGAAATGAAAAATCACTTTCTCACCTTCTTAGCTAATTTCACCTATCATAAAACACACCTGATTAACAATAAATGCCCCAAAAAAAGTACGAAATTGCAATTTTCTTGGATTTTTATATCAAAATTCTGCACCAGGAGGCTTAAATAAAAACAATAAAACTCTCTCCCTGACTGATCTCCCATTGGTTCACACTTTTGAATGATCCCTCCCTGCGTTACGCCCCGCCCCAACATCCTGTTTCGACAGGAAATACATCACAATAAGGAAGTAAGATGCTCTAAAAAAAAATGCCGTTTCACTGGGACTTTAAACGGAGATGAAGTCGGCGTCACAGCGTCCAGAACAGAATTTAAACTCCCCCTCCGTTCTAAACATGCAACATGCAAAACACAAACTTTTTTGTACAAAAGTTCCAAAAGCAACCTTCATAGTTCGATGTGTGTAAATGAAACAGACTCTAGTGATTTTGAGATTATACATTTACTCTGATGTGTTGTTTTGCAGCACCTGTGTCAGTGATTCTCAACCTTTGGACCCCCAATTTAGTCCACATTAGAGCCACAGACCCCCATTTGATGAGATTTTGTCTCTTGGACCCAAATCTGAGAATATTTTTATTGTTAGATATGATTTTGTCCAGAATCCCATGATTGTCTGTATTGTAGGTAGAGAGATAACAGAGAAACTGTGATCAAAACAGTCATTCTTCTACATTCTCTAATTGTGTTAACTTCTTGTAGATTAAATAATGCTGAAGTTTAACAATTCATCAATTTGCTGTGGACCCCCTGGAACCCCCTCAAGGACCCCTGGTGGTCCCCGGACCCCATGCTGAGAACCACTGACCTATGTACCACCTTAGGGGATCCGCATCAGCTTGGCTAATGCTATCGAGGTGATGTTTGCTGAGTCCAAATGTCCGGACTTCAGCGGACTTCAGCGGACCTCGGCTGATTTGCAGACCTGCGGACTTCACGGCACACTCCAGTAAAGTCCACCGGGGTTTAGCGCTGCTGTCCATTGTCAAAATTCGCTTTGATGCAGATTTTTAGGAGGCGCTCCATGCAGACTTCCAGTGAGTCCGCTACCTTGCACTTCTTCTCTGGCAATATTTCCTTTGGATGTTGTTGCCTTGGCTGTTGGAGCAGAGTGTCAGCAGCCTACTGTCTATTTCCACCAGGTATTTCTCCTCCTGCTGGCCGGCTCTTCTGGTCTGAACAGCTCCAGCTGCAACTCGCGTGAGACATTGTGATACTGTATGACGCTTTCCGCACCCCGTCTGAACCGGGCATTGTATTTTAACCCTCATCCTACTGACTGGGGTACCCTCAGACCCCAGAGGAATACTTTTTGTCATATCTCACAGGTGCTTTATTCTATCATTCCAATTTCTCATGACTTTGTCAATCAATGTGTTCCTAATAACTTCATATCATTGTTTTCTGTTTCTGTTTTAATTAGTGCTTTTTAAAAATACCAATGTGTTGGGGCCCTGGAGGACCCCAGTCAAAAGCACCCAATTCCGCCTATGCAGTTTTAATAGATGGAACTATTTACTGAGTTCATGTTTGCCATGGGTCCTAATTTAAAGTATCACACACTATCAGGGGGGGTAGGGGCACTCTGTCAGTCATTTTGAAGGAGACAGACACAGATGCAGCAGACACAGATCCTCATGTGCTCTGTGACCCTGAATACTGCTCTTCCTAAGGTAAGATGATGTTCAGAGTCAGAAATATAATACATCATTTAATTAACTGTAACTTTCCTAAAATAATAATAATCTGTTTTTTTTTCAGATGACGTTAATTACATAACTAATAATGTTTTGAGAAGAAATAAGTTTACATTTTGCTATGATGGTTGTTTCTTACAGTAGTTTATTCTTGGGGTCCCCAGGGACCCCAGTCGGTAGTCCTTGTATGTTAAATATGTTGGTAGGATGAGGGTTAAAGTGGCACCAAAATGAGGCATCGTAATCTGCGTTGTGATCTGGTGCGGTAGGTACCGTTCATATGGGAACTGGTGCCATAGTGGTACCAGGTTTTGGTACCCAACCCTAGTCAGAATAGGTAAAACTACCGTAGTCTGCACATTTGCATTCAGCAGTTGACTTCTCCTGCCTGTATTCAAGACACTCACCGACCAATTTCCTCCCACAGCTCTCCGACACCGGTCTCATTAACGACAGACAGAGAGAGAGAATTGCTTACTATAAATATTGGCTCTCAGAGGAGGGAGACACACTACACATCTCACTGTGTCTGTGCTCAGACAGTGGCATCTGTTCAAACAATGTCTTTATCAAACTTTAACGGCCCTTATGGTAACACAAGCCGCTGCTGAGGTCACATGGTGGTGAAGCTTTGGCACCGGACGGATACGCTCTTTCCACTACAGCAGTGTGCCGGACTGTACCCATGCTGTCACGGTACAGTGGGATTCTCCATCGTTTTTTTTGTTCATGGTTCAGCACGGTTTGGGTGCAGCAGAAGTGAATTGAGTTGAGTTATGTATCTGATACCAGCTGCTTTCAGAAGCTGCTGGCTGTTTTTTAAATCCTCAGCTGGTGGAAACAAACGGAGCGAAAGTGGAAAGTCAGGGAAAGTTGAGAAAGAGCATAAACAACAGGAAACACTGACAAAACACTGCAACAAAAGGAAAACAGAAGAAATACAAGTGCTAAATCACATTGTGAGCTGACAAGAAAGTGCAGAACGATATTAATTCCAGAATGCAGATAAAACAAAGTGTTGTTGAAAATAAGTCGAGACAGAGGCTAAGTCAGAATATCAGTGGTTGAAAGTAACTAAGTACATTTACTCAAATACTGTACTTAAGTAAAATTTTGAGGTACTTGTACTTTACTTGAGTATTTCCATTTTATGCTACTCTGTACTATTTTAGAGGGAAATATTGTATTTTTTACTCCATTACATTTATTTCACAGCTATAGTTACTAGTTACTTTTCAGATCAATATTTTATATTTAAAACATTTGATCATCTTTATAAAATAACTATAAAATAGCATTGTTATAGATTAGACTACCCAAAAGTATAGCTAAATTGTTAAGATTAGCTTCACGTTGACAACTTTAAAATGCTGCTACACGCACACGCACACGCACACGCACAAACACACACAAACACACACACACAGACAGACACATTCACACGCACATCTATTATTAACTAATCCTGATGCCTCACAGTTCTCAGAGAGGACATCCTCAACCTCCAGCTTGACTCTTTTGACACTTAGACACACACAAACACGCACAAACACACACAAACACACACTCACACACATACACACGCACACACACACACACACGCACACACACACACACACACACACACACACACACGCACCTTTCTCCCTCTCACAATCTAGTCTTGGTCAATCAGGTCATGGTGTTCACAGATTCACACACAGTGTTTTGCATCATGATATATTACCTTTTCACTACACGTTCTGTTAGATCTCTGTTTAATTAGCTAGCTTACTCATCTCTGTTGTGAAAAAGAGACTTTATTGTTTGTGTCCATTACAGGCCACCATAGCTCAAGGGGATGGGAAGGGTGAGAGCGGTGGGGGTTGTTTGCTGTTCCAGACACTTGTGTAGAATCAGGCAATAACATAATAATAATAGCAAAACCAGCCTCTATTAAACAAAACACAATTATAACTAAATATAGAATACAGAAGCAAGCTAGAAACTGACTAAAACTAAACAAAAATTTAAGTTAAAACTGAAAATGATAAAATGTTAGTTATTATATAGGTGAAAAAAAGCCTAATTTAAAAGACTGTGTACATACAGACATAGCATCGGGCGGCTGGTCCAGGCGCAGGGTGGAGGACAGCATGGAGGGGCTGATGGGAAAGCTGGGGCTGCTGGGATTGCGGCTCTTGCGCCGAGAGCGCCTGGTGGAATCCCGTCGGCTCTCTCTTCCTGGACCCTCCGGCTCCTCCTCGATCACCAGGATCTTGTCGTCGCTAAGGTAACGCAGCAGGGAGTTGTCCGAGTCTGCGGGAGTGAGGGATGGAGCGGTTAGAGGATGGACAGACTCCACAGAGAGGGATGGAAAAGCCCTTGACTGGGGGAGGAAAACCAAAGCATCCTGGAGGAGAGAGAAAACCCCAGACTAGAAACAGACGATGGTGAATAGACAGTTAAAGATAACAACCTGACAACAAAGGATAGAGCCTTGAAACAGAGTATAGGAGTGCCTCGGAGCTGTAATATCTGATATGGATCCACAGCCAAGACATCCAGTACCTCAGATAATCCGTTTGCAATGATTATGTTGATTTGGACGGCGCCATTGATAAATCTTGTCAGTCACAGAAAATATGAGGTTTAATCTACTTTGGCTCAGCATAGTAGCAGCTTCTCACCTCATTTGTTTATTATCCATATACTTAAATATGATACAATACAAATTTGTGAAAGTATGTTAGAGGTTGACAGGGACAAAGCGTGAGAGTGAGAGAGAGGAAGAGACAGAGAGAGAGAGAGAGAGAGAGAGAGAGAGAGAGAGAGAGAAAGGGAGGCCCCCAACAGTAGTATTGTGCTTTAATGTTATTCATAGACTTTCTGACGGTAGAGTGGAGGATCCTTGGTTGAATACAGATCGAGTCTCGCCGCAAAACGGTGGAGCTGGTAGAATCGGTCACATTCAAATACCTTCATTTCCTGAGCAGCTGTATAAATGCAATTTCCATGCATTTATGTTTCTGTATCGCTTTGTCAGATACATACCTGGCAGATATGTATCCATACACAACCACACCACCATGGACCAGAAGATGAGCTGAAATGTTTTGAGCTGAGTATGAAGCAAAGCACGGCACCAATCCGACCCGTTTGTGTGTTTGGGTGTGTGTATATGTGTGTGTGTGTGTGTGTGTACCTCGGCTCCCTCTCTTGCCCATGCTGGGTTCCTTGGCCTCGGCCATCCAATTATATTCCGGAGGCATGGAAACGGGTCTGAGGTCACCTGGAACAACCAATCAGCAATCAGAGAGTCGGCTAGGGGGGAGGGGTCGCGGGGAAGACGGTGACCGAGAGACAACGTGGTTGAGGGCTGGAGGAGTGGAGGGGTGAGAAGAGAGAAAGTGGGGTGGGGGGGGGCGGGGGGCAGGCAGGGAGCTGGAGACAGTCTGGGTACTGTAGACGTGAATGGACCGACCCTTTTGGCATGTGACCAGTGTTTTCGGGGAGGTGTGTATACGTGAGGTAGAGACACACACAAGTACAGCCGTGTAGCGTGCGACGAACGACGAAAACAGAAGGAGAAAAGATGAAAATTGGAGGTGAGAGAAGTGGCATGAGGATGCATGGTGGTCCACACAACACACAACAAGCACAGGGCCAGAGCCACTCAAACAGCATGTTGTCTACTCTCTCTCTCTCTCTCTCTCTCACTCTGTCTTACCATGGGTGGGGGTCTTGTCCCGTCGGCGGACCCCCGTATTACGGCCCCCCCTGTCATAGTCGGGCCCCGGGGGTCCGTCTCCCTCCAGCAGAGAGAAGTACTGACCGCTGTCCTGGTCCAGGTAGTAGCTGACCGCCTCAGAGCCTTTGGAGCCGGACTGGGAGCTCACGCTGTAGCGGCTGATGTCGTCACATGACATCAGACCCAGCTCCTCCCTGAGGGGGGGGGACAGAGATCGGAGCTGTCATCATCACTGTCATCAGCGTCATCAAACATCTGCGTTGTGTGTGTGTGTGTATGTGTGTGTGAATGTCTGACCTGGTACTGTAGAGTCCAGAGACAGGGGAGAGAATAAAGACGTCCTGCATGCTGGGGGCGTCCATTTTGGACATGCCCAAGGTTCCACCGGGTGTGGGAGAGGTACTGGTGGGACTGGTGGGGATCGGCTGGAGGGAGAGAGAGAGAGAGAGAGAGAGAGAGAGAGAGAGAGAGAGACAGAGAGAGAGACAGAGGGAGAGAGATTCTGTTTCAGCACTGTTATATTGAGTTATAATTGGAGGAAGGTGAGGGGATCGTTTTGAAGTACAACCTAAAGAAACGGATCGTTAGATCTTTTCCTGCACCCACCCTCATAGAAAAGCAAACAAGCACGCAGCTTATGGGGTTACTTGGGAAGGGAACCTTTTATTTGTGATATCCGCCTTGTACCGTAGTTGGTTTAGTGTTGAAACACAAACAGAGAGTATTTCCAGAGAGCCACTATGTTGTGTGCGTGGTGTTGTTTTTTTGTTTTTTTTATATCTGTCTGACTGTGCAGCCTCTCCCACGTTCTATCGCTTCACTATTCTGTCATTTTGTCTCAAGCCTCTTCACTCACACAGGGCTCTCCATGTCTGTTCCCATGACAACCCCTCCTCTCCTCTCTCTTCCTCTCTCCCCTCACCCTGTGCTACAAGAGAGAGGTTGGAGAGGACAGAGGAAAGCTACCGCGGCCTCCTGCCTTGGCTCGGCTCGGCTCGGCTCGACGTGACACATAGATTCATTTGTCATCCTGTCCTCTGTCAGGTCCTCTCAGGGACCTCGCTCTCAATGTCGTGGGAATTCATTCCAAATTTCCGATGAATTATATTTCTTCTTAGCTTGAATAGCTGGGGTGACAAATACTGTGATTCCTCCCGGGGAAGAGGTTTCCAGATTTTGAAGAATGGAGGGTTTTACGTCTGAGGAATACGCTCGGTTTTAGACGGGAGATGTGAGTGCGGACAGAATGGATAAACAGATACAGAACCCAAGCGGTGGTGAGGCGGGCAGTGTGCTCATTATGAAACCCCTGTGTTTCATCATTTCATCAGCGATGCATTAGGCTAATTCATTCCATCTTCCAAACTTTCCATCCTCCTCCCATCTCCTCACCCTCCCCCCCTGTCCCCCAATTCCCCTCTCTCTCCTCATCTCTTTCTTTTTTCTCTCTCTCTCTCGCTCTCTCTCTCTCTCGTTCACTCTCTTCCTCTCATGAAGGCAGCTTACAGTAAGACGGCTTCACAATAAATAATGGAGACGGAGTGGAGAGAGAGGGACATGAGAGAGAGAGAGGAAAGCAAAAGAAATAGGACGCGAGATAAAGACACAGACGAAGAGAGAGAGAGAGACACAGAGAGAGAGAGAGAGAGAGAGAGAGAGAGAGAGAGAGAGCAGGAGGGGGAGAGAGAGGCGGGGGAGCTGTGCAGTGTGGTGACTGGAGCTGAGAGTGAAAACAGTAATTTAGTGATTACAGCCCACTGCTGCCTGCATGAACAGAGAGGGGAGGGGAGGTGGGGGGCAGTGGAGGGTGAGGGTTTGGGGGGAAGGAAGGGAGGTAGAAGTAGGGAGAGAGAGAGAGAGAGAGAGAGAGAGAGAGATGGGACGTACACAGCAGGCTGAATTCCACTGTTAAAAAAAAGCACTTAAACCATTTGACCCCTGCTGCTTCCACTCAAAACTACCCAAATATATCCTGCTCACATAGCCCCCCTCTGACCACTATCCCCCATACACCCCCCAAACACTCTTACATTCACATATGCAAACTCACTAACAAACACACACACACACACACCCACACCCACACACACACACACACACACACACACACACACTCAGTTTCTGTAATCTATTTAGTTGTAACACATTGTGACTACTGTTGCTCACTGAGGAATGTAAAGCATCTTTTTTAACCTAATATGTTAAACCTGATAACATCCCAGCTATGTAAGGCACTTAAAATGTACAGAAACAGTTGCCAAACACAAACTGTAACACATTCATCTTTTCAAACCATGAATTCTGTCAAGCTGCAATAGCCGTTACTGTACTGTGCATACACAAATAAACCACAATAACATACTGTAACTAAGATGTCAGTACAGCCATAACCCCTCGCCCATTGAGTGGGCTTATAAATAATATATAGCCTGCCAATACATGCTGCCTAACATAGTAGGCATTTGGAAGGAGTAATTATTTATGTGTCTAAACATAACAACATAAACAACAGGACATGGAAGGGGGGTGGGGTTAAGGGACAATGTGTGGCACACGTGGGACCGGCGAAGTGACCTGTGATGTGGACTGGACACTGATGTGGACTTTAGTCACACATGAAATCGCTCCCTGCAGTACATGTACATGTTGCAGCAGCACAGCAGGCACGCATGCATAGGCATCAGCACAGTAATCCTCATCTTCTTTGTCCAAATCATTGCCAGCATCATTATAATTACAATAGATCATCAAATTGCTCTTCTTCCAACCTGCTGTGGACAGCACGCAAATACACACACACATACACACACACACACATACAGAGACAGAGAGAGAGAGAGAGAGAGAGAGAGAGATGTGCCATTATTCAGTAGAATAGAAGAGGTTGCCATGAAAGGATTTGGGTCTGAAATCACATGATAATTTGCAGAGATAAATTGTTTCCTTTGTGGATTCAGTTATAATCCAGCTGAACGCCTGCCACATTTGGGCTAAACTTCACAGCCGTACAATTCATCCCCCAAAACCAGGCTTAGAGGTATGAGTGTGCATGTGTTTGCATGTGTTTGTTTGTGTGTGCATCTGTGTGTGTCTATGAATGTATCCAAAACCAAGCTTGCAGAGTGACCTAGTTCCTTTTGCCTCTCAAAGGAGCAGCGGGACTGATAACAGAAAAATCTCTCTAGTACCCTATATAGTCACCCTGCACACACACACACACACACACACATGTACACACACACTTGCTTTTACACATGTAGATGGACAAGTATGCATACAGGCACCCATAGAAATGCCTGTACACCCGCCTGCATCAAGACACAGACATACACACACATACACACACACCCTGTTTAGCAGGATATTTTGGATTCAGTGAATTATCTCCAGTATTTGCTGAGTAGAGGCTCTCGTTTCAGAGCCAGTAGAGCTGCCTGTAGTTGCTTATGAATAATTAAGAGCTCCGGTCTTTCTGAGAGAGAACAACTCTAAAACACTCCTTTCTTCTCCTCTCCCACAGATATTTCTGCGCTCTGATCTGGGCGCTCACGGCGTGTTTGTGTCTTAGCAGCCCATCAGGGTAGAACACTCAGAGCTCACAATAGCCTTCCCACAATCCTCTGCTGTTGCACACAGCAAATATAACAATAATCTCATGACACAGACTTAGAGCAATGATCTAACAAGGCAACAACCTGGAAAAGAGAACAGTCCTCCAGCTTGTCACAGACAGAGACAGTGATGAAGTTAACAGTATATGGTGGAAGCACCGGGATGCAGTCAAAATGGTTGTTGCATGGTTTTAATGCTGCCCAGGTCACTATAGAAACCATATCCACAAAACACTCTGCGTAGCTACTGAATCTCACAGTCAATCTCTCACACATGTGCACACACAAACATACGCACACATAGTGTACTCACAGACAAACACGCAGTCACAGAATTGTTGCCTCCAAAGAACAGAGGACAAATATGCAGAGAGACAGTGAGGAGGAGGATG
>NW_027281150.1:210000-229403 GCF_046629955.1 Centroberyx affinis | reverse complement strand
GATACTTTCCAAGGTCAAGTTGTGAAAGTTTTGAGAAGTTTCCCAATGGGTTTTCATGGTCACAGACGGGCCTCTAAAAATGAAGCGGCATAGCCACCTTGACTTAAAAAAAAAAAAAGTCCTCTGATTCGACAGAGACAGCACCAGTGTCCTCTATGGCTACTCTCATTCTCTTTGATGTTAGGATGAGAAACAATTGAGTTCATACATGAAAGATGGACATCTTCAAAGGATTTTGTATTTTTTCCCGAGGCCTTGGGTTAGGTTGTATTTAAACACTCCCCAAAACTCTCTGGAAGAGCAAGGGAACTCGGTGTGTGTGAGAAAGAGACATAAGTGGGGGGAAAAAGTGACAAAAAGAGAGAAAGAAAAAGGAAGACAGAAAGAGAGAGAAAGAGACCCATGCAGGGCAGGTTAAATAGGGCTTTAACCCTCACTCCCACGCCAGGAATAGAAGACAAAGATCCAGCTCCGCAGCTCGCCTCCTTTCACCATTTACCAGAACGGACAATCCGCTTGGCTCTGCTGCCCTCAGGCTATGTTATTCAATGTGAAATCCAAAACTGTGGTCAAAAGAAAGTTATCCTTTAGTGGCAATAAATTCAGTGTCACGAAAATTCCTAACAGTTTTTGCTTGCACTTTCAGGAGATAAGCACCGTAGACCGAGATGGATTCACGTTTGACGATGATTGTGGAAAAAGGGAGATTTGCCAGAATCTTTGTTTATACTCACTTTTTTTCTCACATAGATGTTTTTTTGGGAGTTTTTCAAGGCTCCTCACCTCAAGTGGAGCTCTGTTCCACCCGCAGCTCTTTATTGTTCTCAGAGAAGAAACTCTCAACCCAGCACTTCTTTAACGGTGCCCATCACCACTTGCCGTTTCTGCCAAAGGACGATAACTCATGAGGACCACAAGGTTATAATTACGGTTCTCCCTGTTTCCATCGAAGAGAACGGTTACCATATGGAAGCTGAGCGGTGTGAAAGGAAACACCCTGAAACAAGAAGAAAGTCAGAGAAGTGATTTATTGTTCTGTAGGGGAGATAAGTAGCCGAAAGTGTGTGGGGGGGGAAGAACGGTTTAACGACAAGCAGAGAGCCAGCGGAGTGAAAGATAGCGGCGAGGAAAAGTATCTCTCTCGTCCTCAGATGTTACTGTATTGAGATGGGAAGCAGATGTTTTTTCAGACAGGCGGGTCATTTGGCCATCGAAGTCCACAGCGTAACACATGTCAAACGTTAATACTTCACTACAGATAACACTCATCACTTCTCACACTATCTATACAGCGGGACACGGCCTTGATAAGAAACTATTTGGGCCAAAAGAGACGTTTTTTAAAATCTTTTGTTAAACAATGAATGAGGCATACGGCTCAGCTGTGTGTTGTAAGCCCGCTATTATGGCCAAGGAGAAAAGTTTTAAGATTTGTTTTTACAACAAATGAGAAACGACCTAAGCGTAAGTAACTGCTCTTTGCTTTAGAATTAATGATTTGACTGAGGCATTGCTTAGCGCTTCATTTCGGCTAGGAAAAGGGGTTTTTAAGACGTGTTTTAGGGCTAATGAAGTATGACTGCAGCGGGTAAGGATTATGGATGTTAGTTTAACAGAGCCTGGATTTTGGTTCCATGAGAACAGATTACCCTGCTGTCTCTGTGTCTGTGTTATGTCTTGCTGAGGAGACACAGAGATATTCTGTGAGTGTGTCCTCAGTGACACAGCCGAGCTGAAAAGCCTAAACACGATTAGCCAGCCCCTTCAGGATTTTACAGCATTACTGCAACTAACACTTTATTTTGCGGCATCTCTTTTGAAAAAAAAAAAAAAAAAAATCCAAGGCAAATTGAAATATTTTTATGTTGATTTGCGACAGAAGTCTGGTGATTGATGTAAATTTTAAATGGTGAAAGGACATAATTGCAATGATCTGCTTGTTGATGAAGAGTTTTAAGTGTTTTAATTAGAATGTTTGCTTCAGCCCTTCAAATAGTCAGAATGTTGTGCATACTTTTGTGCATTTCTCTGTATCAGACAAAAGCTTATATCTTACCATAAATAAAGGTCCCTAATTTATTTTTTATTTCTATTTTTATTAAGTCTGTGCTTTGTGTACATGTTATCTATCTACAAATAATAATAATAATAATAATCTTTTTTATATCACTTTTGTAAAACACAAAGCACTTACCAAAAGGATAAAATAACAGAAAATCAACAGCAAAATCAATAAAAGAAGAAATATAGAAAGAAGGCAGAGTCATAAAAGGGAGGTCAAAAACAAACAGTAAAAGGTCATTACATAAAAGAATGAAAATTCATTTTAATTAATGACTAAAAAGATGATACAGATTTAGCCATATGTAGCCCTTCTTGCCATCTTTGTGGAGAACTACAGTAAATGACACTAAGCTGTGATACAAACCATAACTCCCACATAGGACTTATTATAGAACATACATTCACTGTAAAACACACCTCTACTGTATACTAGCCAAGGTGCACACTGATATGACTGATTGTGTGAAGCCATAATGGAATCATAATGTCCAAAATAAAACTTTCCACTTGAATTTTGCCCTTTTTTTACTGTAATTTACAAGTTAAATTTGTATCCCACATATAAAAAATGTTTCTGGGACCTGTGACTGTAAAACATCGGAAATACACCAGCATCAATGGGAAAATCAACTGGTTTTTCGCTATTTCTGAATTTATTTTCAGGACACAGACAGTGTATTTTTTTTAAAATTTATACCTATACCTGTATATGTACTGTATAATGGATAATACAGTATATACCACGATATGAGATAACATATGCACTACACACACACACAAACACGTGTAACTGAGTCACGTTATCATAGCACAAATGCATCAGTACAATGTGGGAGCTTTTTACGTGATAGAGCCCACCTGCCTAATCCTCTGTCTGTGGTAACTGATCTGTACTGGCCACAGGTCATGTGTGAACGCATTATAAATCTGTCTGGTGTGGACTGGTGTGTGTAACCCAAGGAACAGAGTGCTGCATTAGATGTCCACATTCATCAACAGGCTGGAGGTTATCATCTGTGTGCATGCGTGCGAGTGGGTGGATGTGTATGTGTGTGTGTGTATGCTCACATACATGCGTGTTAGATTATTGCTGACCCCTTCCATTTTATTACACACGACCCACTCCTCCTCCTTCATAGCTATGGCTGCTTTTATTGAATTATCTTTTATTTGGCCGTATCGCAGCCCGTCTTTGCCAGTCCTTGAAAGTGGTGCTTTCATAAGACACTGATGACACAGCTCATTGGATTTAGCGCCTAATCAGAGGCTTTTTAATGTATTCTCTGTGATTCATGAGATTGGATCCAAGCTTTATGAAAAGTCTCCTATTTGCATCTATGAGAAGAAAGGGATTGGGTATTTCAGGCTCCCTTTATCTCCGCTCATATCTTTTTTTCATTTCAGCAGAAGGTTTTATCTCGGATTTAAAACGTGAATCATAATAACCCCACCAAAACACATTTTGAGTCCAAGATTGGATTTCCGGCAAATATTGAATGTTGTTACTTCAAGCTCTACCATTTGCTTCCATTTTGAATAGGTGTTTCTTATGATGGGATAAATCCTTAATTTGCATATTTTTCATGAAATTATTCAAACCTCTAATCTTTTTACTCAGAAAATATCCTTTGATTATTGTAAATTAACTTTATTTCCTATCTGTTTGCTTATTCTAATAATGTGCTTCTTATTACCTTCCCAAGAGCTCCTCTGTCGTAGAAGCAGGTCCCTACAGCACACAGCAACATCACTTCTACTTTCTATTCAGCTATCATTCGTCTCCACCTCTCTCTGCAGGTGTGATCCGTGAGAGCTACCAGAAGGGGCGTGACCAGCTAGTTCCCGTGACCCTGCTGGCTATCGCCGTCATCCTGGCCTTTGCCATGGGCGCCATCTTCTCTGGCATCATCGTCTACTGTGTGTGCGACCACCGGCGCCGGGACATAGACCTGACCGGCCGCAAGGAAAAGGACAGCCACCACCTCCACTCCCGCCGGGGCTCCATGAACAGTGTGACCAAGCTGACAGGTCTGTTTGAGACGCAGGCCAAAGACGGCCGGCCCGAGGCGATCCTCACCCCTTTGATGCACAACGGGAGGCTGACACCAAACGGGAAGATGCTGATCAAAGCGGACCAGCACCACCTGGACCTCGCCGCTCTGCCAACGCCTGAATCCACCCCCATGCAGCCCCGCCGCAAGCCCAGCCGGGGCAGCCGAGAGTGGGAGAGGAACCAGAACCTCATCAACGCTTGTACGAAGGACATGCCACCTATGGGTTCCCCTGTTATCCCGACAGACCTGCCCCTGAGGGCCTCGCCGGGCCACATCCCCAGCGTGGTGGTGCTGCCTCTGCCGCAGCACCAGCACCAGCTCCAGCCCCACCTGCAGCAGCACCAGCAGGCCTACCAGCACGAGTACGTGGAGCAGCCCCACCGCAGCGACCTGAGCATGGGCCACAGCGTCATGGACGACCAGGGGGCCACGCTGGAGTACAAGACGGTGAAGAGCCCCTGTCACAGCCTCAACATGGTGGATCCAGATGGGGTGCTGCCGCCCCGCGTGCCGCAGCGAGAGGCCTCCCTCACCATCCCGCCCGCCGTCCCGCAGATGGGAAAACGTCTGGAGGTCCACTCCTCCGTCTACGGGTTGCGGAAAGGATCGGGGTCCTCCGCTTCCGGCTCCTCCGCCCTTAAGAAGCACAACACCAACTCGTCTAACTCCTCCCACCTGGCGCGACATCACAGCTTCAACCGTGTGGAGACCCCGCCCCCTGCGCCCCAGAGGGTAGACTCCATACACATGACAGCGCAGGGCATGTCTCTGTCGCGGCAGCCCGGAATGAGCTCCTATGGTTCACTGCCTCGAACGGGCATCAAACATCTCAAGCCTGATGTGCCACCCAAACCCTCCATAGTGTCACTCTCGACAAAAGTCAAGTCCAGTGACTCCTGCACATAGTCAGTTAGTTAGCCAGTTAGTCCAATGTGAACGGACAGTAGTGAAAGGGTTTTTTGAAAGAAAGAAAAAAACAGGGAATACAACTTGCATCTCCTTTTAGTGTTTTTTTGTCAGTGTACAGTACAGTGGAAAATGCAACACACTTTTTCTAAGAAAACATTTTCTTTTTATATAAATATGTAAATATTATACAAATGGTTGTCGTCGTTTGTTGCCGTCATTGAGCTCAGGCTCTGGCTGGCTCCCAGTTCCTCTGTAAACACACATGGGAACACTTGCTACTGAAACAGAAGATGATGATGCTCGTCCTGAATATTTCATCCAATGACACCCTGTAGCATCCAAGACGGTGGCTCTGTTGTTTGTGGTGTCCTTGGCCACCGTGACTTGACTTATATTTTGTTTTCTTTACCGAGCTGGCAAAAGCACATAAGAAGACAGTGTGGAGACGTGGCGAGTAATTGTTGTACAGTACCGTGTGGACTGGGGGATGAAAGCCAGGAGGCGTTTGGACCCAGAGAACGAGCTCGGACTGGAAGGACAGACAGCTGCCTGAGTTATGTTGGAAACTGTGAAAAGCCTCTCAGTGTTACAGCTATCCTGAACACAGCAATCAAGCCCCGCCTTGGTTTGACTGAAATCCTGGGCCAGAAGAATCTTCTACTGTACTGGTTACTGAATAACACATGACTGTTAATACTAATAGCTTGTTGTATTTATTTTTATTAAGTGCTTTTGAAGAAAAAATGAGACTGACTTTTTAGGCTCGGTGAGAGAGAGAGGACAGAGAAGAGATCTTTTAATATTAATTAATCAAGTGTGAAAAAATTATTTAAAGTCATTAAACTGGAGCCAGTAGAACTTTCTTGATGACTAAAGGTCCACTAGGTCTTACTGTGTGCTCAGTGGGACCCGGCGGTTCTGCAGCTTGAGATATATGTGACCTCTGTGTAGAGGAGGAGATATTTATTTAAACTGTGCCAGACAGGGACTTTTACCTTCACGGACCAGAATCTCCATTGTTTTAGACCAATCAGAAAAAGACTTCCTGAATCTCACCCTTTCACTCCTCCAATGAGCATCCCCCCAATCAGCACTGTGGTTTTGTGTGAGTCGGTAACTTTAGTCCTGATTGGTTGCCGGCTCGCTGGTGCCATCAAAGCTCACTGTTGCATGTTGCAAAGAAATAAGAGAAGCAGTTGCAGCAACAACAACAGTATGGAAATCTGCATATTCACATGCACATTGACAAAAAGAAGCTCGCTGCAAATGACGGTGCGATGCCTCCATCTTGAAACGTATCATCTTCTCTAGCCGCGTCACGCCGACGAGCAGGCATAAAAGAAAAAAAAAAACAACAACTAAACATCTGTTTATATTGCCTGTTTCTCTTCCACATGTAAATTTGTGCCTTACACCCTAAAGTAGTGACAATGTTTTCTTTTATAGCTGTTAACTTTGTCTCCTTGTAGTATTTTTTATTTTTCTTACATCATGATATTTCCCTGGTTTGATAAAAAGGCAATTAAAGAATGTAGGTGTTCTTGTTGTAATTCCGGTCCCTAAACACTTTTACAGTACAGAGGGAAGATAAGGAAGAGGGTTCCCTTTCCTCTTTCTCACACACACACACACACACACATACACACACACACACACACACTCTCATCTTTGTGGTTCATTTTCTGATTGTGCCATTAATGCGCTTAAAGCAACCCTTTATGTTGTGCTGGCAGTGTCGATGAAGATGTTGTGAGTGTTTTTAATTTTCTATTTTATACAATTTAAAAGTCCTGGTATTTGTTTTTACTTTCATTTTTTTGCCGTCTGTTTGATTGGAGTGATGGTTAATTGATTGATTAATTGAACAATTAATGTTTGTTACCTGAGAGGGCCTATGTATGTGGTGCACTGCAATAATAATGCAACAACACTAGCGAACGTACAGTACAAGAAATACAAAAGCACCCAGTGTACTAACACAGATCCAGGCTTCTAGTGTGCATCATAACACTCAATTGATAGGCAGTCGCATAAACAGGCTGGTTCCTGTGATGAGAGATGACATATTAAAACTACAATTAAAAGATGTACGTTATTTAACCCCCCTTTTTTAAAAGAAAACACACTTTGAGGAAGCTTAGAGGTGTTATTTCACTAGCTCTCATTATCAAAGCCTTAGGAATGGCTGAGAGTTTGACTAATACCAATCTGACCCCTTTTTCACTTCCTTTTTACTTGATGAGGATTTTTATTGATCACCCCCCAACACCTAAATCAACGGAGCACTCCCTTAGTGTTGTGTGTAGATAGGTAAAGTTTTCTTGATATCAAGCAATTTTCTGTTTCTCAATGGAGGAAAGCCAACTACGTCTCAATCCACAGCTATCGCGAGAAGAACCGGTAGGATATATGAGCTGTTCCAAGGCAAATAGTATGTGTTAACTCAACTAACATACATGTACATAGACGCTTGCAGGGTTCGGTTGCAAATGACCGGGTCATGTGCAACAGATTAGGTTTAGTCCAAGTGGGAGTCGGGGGAAGTTGCCTCTTGTTTAACCTGGTCTGGCTCAGTTTTGCACATTTTTCCCACTATTATTTAAGACTATGATCTTAAGAGGGCAAAGTGACCCAAGATTAGTGTGTAGGGGTAAATTCACTCCAGACTTTAGGTCAGAGTTCCCACCACAACAGTGCAGACTGGGTTCCTGGGCAACATAAAGCCCTCTTTACACCTCCAATGTGTCAAGGAGCACATGAACCAGCTACTTTCCCAGGCCCAGAACAATGCTGATCTAAGACTAAAGATTTCTTGCAGAGAAATGTTTAGTTGTTAGCTATTGTAGGCTTTTGCCTCGGAAATTGTCATGTCCATACAGAATGTGAGCATGAAATTCTGCCTTCGCTGTCTGCAAAGGTCAGAATGTTAAATGTTCACATCCTATGTAGACAGATAAATGTAGTCGTGAGTGCATTTTAAATTCTGTAAAGGAGCATCAAGCGTTTTGATGTCGGAGTGGGGTTTGAACATATAAAGTCTGAGTTGGGCTTGACTGTGAAGGCTGCTGTGGACAGTGAGGTTCTTTGGTGTGTGCCTTTTTGTCTTTCACCCTTGCTATAATACACTGCTACTAGATGCAAACCAAGTCAGACTCTCTTCTCAACCTCTCAACCTTTTGAACTTTGTAAGCTTGTAAGATATTGTGATGTCACAAAGTTTTTTGCCCTACTCTCTCCACTTCCTTAACATCTGATTCACAGCTTAATGTATGTTGTAAAGAAAAAAATCTCTTTAATTTAATGCAAAATGTAATAAAAAAAAAAATGAAAATAAAATTCTTGTCATGAAGACTGTGATATGTCCTTGACTTTTTTATCACCTGTTTCTCTGCCTGGGGTGTTTCCATCAGTATCTTAGCAGTAGGATCATCTCTGGTAGTTGATTTTAGTGCTAAGCTGTTTGGGGAAAACCAAGCCCCAAGTTTCCTTCAATTGAGGATACATTTTAAAGAAATATTGTACTTTTGTGACCTTAACTACACTTTTCTTCTTTGCCAGAAAACCAATCCTGTGAGCAACAGTCCCTTGAGATCCGAGAAACCTCTCAGAGTGAGATTCTACCGCTGATACAAAGCACACCTTAGTGTATGGAAGTACTTTGAACTGATGGGAAAATAAATGTTTAACCTCACAGACAGGTCTATTAAGTGAGAGAAATAAAGTTTATTTCAGGTTATGAGCGGCGGGAAGAGTCCTGTACTTTGATTGTTGATACTGTTGATACTGTTGCTGATACTGTTGTTGGAGTTTACCGGGAGTAAACAACTTGATAAGAATCAAAGGCAGCTTTCTGGAGCCTGGCCTCTGTTTGGCAGCTTGCTTCAGGAAGCACTCGAAATCACCAATACAGTTTTTCTCAGTCGCTTTGGTACATTTCTCAAATCATCCTTAACATTTGCAAAACAGTAAGTGCATTTCTCAAAACAAATCGTACAAACAGCACCACACAATGGATTACCTGCTAAAGCCCGTAACTTGCTCAAAGTCTATCTCTCAAAAGTAAATATTTATGTCAATGAACAAGTCAGTGCCATCAGAATGACAAGTCCTTGTGTCATTGTTTACAAACAAGATAGTCAAAATGCTTAGTCATGTTGTCAATATAACAGTGTACTCTGTAAGTATTTTCTGATGTAAACTATGGCTAAGGTTTTCATGACAATGATTGAAAATGTACAAGGGCCGCACTTTTTCTGTATGGCATATATCAATTTAAACAGTACAAAGTTACACATTACTGTATGTGGGAGATTGATTGCAAGAGATTGGACAGGATTCACATTTACGCTTTTACTGTTTGTACTGTAATTTGTTGACAGACCATGTCATTGCGATACATAAAAGAAAAAGACACAACTGTTTTACAGCACTGCATAGCACAAAGGAAAAAAATACAAAATTAGAAATGTAAACATAGGAAACACCCTTAGGCAGAACTGTACATGCAGCACTGTATGGGGAATTACAGTGCAGTCTTTCTATACCTAATGTTCCTGTCTTGTAACACTGTGTTGTGCTCTGTCTATATATGCTTGCCAATTGAAGGTTCATGAGATGCACCTCTGAGCTATTTTAGAGAACTGGTTGATCATTGGTTGATCTAACGCTTCACACATTCCCCTTCATTAGTGAGAATCAAGTCAAGATAAAAAAAAGTCTAATAGAAATGTATAGAAAATATGCTTGACAGATTATGACAACTGGTTCAACCATTTTGCATGTAATGACTTATGCAATGAACTAATGCCTAGATGTTTTGGGGAGTAAGACTATTCAACAGAGAACCAGTATAATACATTTTGATCAACATGACATAAGCAATTGATAATGTAGGAAACAGCAGACAATTGTACATAATCATTTGCATGAATGTGCCAAAGCATTTGCAATTTGTTCAAAAGAATGAGAAACTTAAACTGTTTTTATGATGTGCACAAGTGACTAGAAGATGTGGAGGTTGAACAAGTACTTTTGAGAATTTCAATTCTGATCTGAGAAATGTACCAAAGTGACTGAGAAAAACTGTAAAAGCACAATACATAATTGTACACAGTGGCAAGAGCTTGAAGTATCACAATAACACCGCTGTTCATGCCGTGTTAAGGTGTTTTTTAGGAAGTATTACAATGACGTAAACGTTAATCCCATGTCAAACTATCTTTCTTAATTTGTCTCACATTACATTACCTATTGCGAGGAATATTCAGATCTCAATGAGAAGTCTCCTGTTTAACACAGACCTTGAAAACAAATCTCACCACTGACAGTGTCAGTGTTGACCAACATTACCCAGTAGCAACAGCTCCCATTTCAAATTAAGTTCTCCAGTGTCATAGCCCATATTAGTGCAGCGTCAGTATCATTTTGTCACTTAAATCTGGAACCGTGGCTTTGGCAGGTAGTTTGACACTCACGCCTCTGATCCCGAGGTGAGTCATAAGTTACAAGTCTCTGTACAAGCCAGACTTTGTATTGTGATCAGATAACAAGGATGTGGTGCAGCTAATGAGGCCTGTCGCCGCTCTCACAATGCTGCATTGTTCAGTCTCCACCGAAGCAGCCGTGTGTTGTCGTGCTGCTCACAGATCAAGATTCAGATATTCGCCGCTCAGTCTTTGCCAACATGACAAGAACACAATCATATCTTACGGTGACTAGTATGCACTGGTATTATCACAGTGTTAGTCAGCATGTGACTAGGTGGTCTCAAAAGTTCATATTAAATGGGGCAAAACAGCTGAATCATGGCGATAAAATTGCATGCAATTTTATCTATTTCTAAGGTTAGTAAATTACAGCAATATAATAACCTAAATCCTAATAGTATGTGGTAACAATACATATTTACATAGATAGATAGATAGATAGATAGATAGATAGACAGACAAACAGACAGACAGACAGACAGATAGACAGACAGACAGACAGACAGATAGATAGATAGATGCATTTAGTGGTCCTTTTGGAAATTTGTTGCGTGCCATACAGCAATGTCAGACAAATAAACAGACAACTACAATAACAGCAACAACAGCAGCACGAACAACAACACTACCACCTCACCGCAACGACAGGACACCCCACCCCAGGACATCCCACCATCACATCACAACATATCCCACATCTCTAGAGTGCTCCTCTCATTACAAGGTGCAGCATCCCAACACACCAAGGTCTAGTTCTTTCTGTTTCAAAGTTTTTCAAGCAATGCAATACTGGTAGGAACAAATGATACACAGTATATAACATACATAAACTAATTTAAATGTGCATTGTTTTTCTTCTTTTCTTTTTATTTTCAGTTTGTATCTTAAAGTATCTTAAGATATCTTAAACCAGTGGTTCTCAACGTGGGGTCCGGGGACCACCAGTGGTCCTTGAGGGGGTTCCAGGGGGTCCCCAGCAAATGATGAATTGTTAAACTTCAGCATCATTTCATTTACAATAAGTTAACACAATTAGAGAATGTAGAAGAATGGCTATTTTGATCATAGTTTCTCTGTTGTCTCTCTACCTACAATATAGATAGTGATGGAATTCAGGACAAAATCATATCTGACAATAAAAATATGAGACAAAATCTCATCAAATGGGGGTCTGTGGTTCTAATGTGGACTAAATTACGGGTCCTTGATATGAAAAAGGTTGAGAGTCACTGTCTTAAACTAAAGTCACTGGTTTTATATTTCAGCTGTCTTACACTGTATGCGTTATTAGTTCATTTTATTTGTATCTTTTTTCCCCTTTTATTTGCAAAGCACTTTGTAACTGTGTTTTGAAAAGTGCAAATAAAGTTTATTATTATAATTATTATAGATGTAAGTATGAGAGGCTCTTTGATTAGTACTTGTAGCAGAAATGCCAAATGCTGTCACACTAATGCTCTCCGGTGTAAATCAATGGAAATCTCTTTGGCTCGTGACCTGCCATTATGACCTGTCTGTCCAACAGCTCAATAGCTCTCTTCCCTGCCAGCAAAAGCTATAGCGGGCAGCCTGCCAGTCTGCCAGCTAACCAGACAACCAACCAGTCAACCAGACAGCCAACAAACCAGCAAACCAGCTAACCCTCAATCCAGCCATTCAGTCAACCATCTAGTGATTCAACCAGCTTATTCAGCCATCCGTCCAGCCACTGGAGCCGCTCCCCGCCCCCACCACTCCCCACAAGACTAATCCACACCGGCGATGGCCTGGCGGTGCTCATTTTGCAATCTGTGGTCACAACAAGCTTAGCGGTGTGCTAATCCTTGGCCTCCCATCCAGCTATCACGATCCCAGCACTGATACTGTCTGCGTCCCCCTTCGTTCTTAATGACACGCAGTACATCCTTGCCTTTTTTTTTGTTCGTCTGAGGCATTCCCCTGCCACAAAGTGACTGCTGCAGCTACAATCACCTACTGTACCACTGAATAATGAATACGTAGACACAAAGAAAGAGACACAAACGCATAAAACAGACAGATAAACAGGCAGACTACCAGGCTGTCGTTGTAAAAAAGAGATAATTACCTGTCTTGTTTAAAAAAAGGCTGCATACATACAAATAAACTCAAAATGCAGACACACAGGCAGACAGATGCACACACACACACACACACACAGATGCACACACAGCGTCAAGAGTAATGCGTCCCATGTGAATTAATATGGTTCTCTATGAGTCATTAATAGGGGTCAATAGGCCCCTTAATGGCCATTCTCCACGTTGGTTGGTTTGTCATTAATGTGTCACAGCATAAGTGCGTGTTTGCTTGATAGTGGAGTCTGTGTGTCTGTTTAACAATGTGTGTGTGTGAGTGTATGTGTGTGTGTGTGTGTGTGTCTGTCTGAATGTCGTTTAATCTGTATGTCTCTCTACCTGTCTGTTCCTCTGTCTGTCTTTGTCTTTATGAGTCTGTGAGCTCTTCCTGATCAGCGTGTTGTGCTGTGGCACAATATTAATTGGAGATCCTTGCTGGAGTGGAAGCATTCATCGTGTGTGAGTGTGTGTGTGTGTGTGTGTGTGTGTGTGTGTAATTTGGTATTAAAGAGTTAGGCTGTAGTGGCCCCATTTATCCTACTTATCTGTTCTCCTGGGTGATCAACACATTGACTTTATAATATGCAGAAGGCCCATAGCATCTATCTCTCTCTCTCTCTCTCTCTCTCTCTCTCTCTCTCTCTCTCTCTGCCTCTCTCTCTTTCTCTCTCACAGACACAAACACACACACACACACACACACACACACACACACACACACACACACACACACACACACACACACTACATACATTCATTCACCAGCCCTCTCCATGGACACCGTAATCCCAGACTCTGAGGACAAACAGTCTTCCAGAGGAGATGCAGAGCTTATTATTGCTCTGTTGTAAACTATTCCACACAGTATACCGCTCACAATATACTAGAAAATTAAAGAAAACAGTGGATTGAATTTGTCCAGTGTTATCTGCGCTTTTGTTTTCTGTATTTTTATGTCTCAAAAAGCCGAACAATGGTTGTCTTGCCTTTTGATAATTAAAAAGAGTCAGGTTGTCATTCTCAGTGCACAGTGTCACTGCGGTAATCTCTGCTTTGTTGAGGCTCTCTGTGGTTTAACAGCCAACACCAGTCTTTCATGCTGTATCTTATGTCTTGCTCTATCTGCTCCATTTCATATTAACCTGATTGGGTCTTTAAGTAAGCTGGACCTTGGCCAAAATACAGTCTAGAGCAGACATTATTACCTTGTCGAATACATAAAGGCACACTGGAGACATTTTAACCTTGTGGGAAGCATATTAGCACATGACAGGCATTTACACCGTATTAACTGTACCTTTTAGGCATTTAGTTGGCCCTCCTGTGTAAGCAGAGAGACTTAAAAATGTGTAAACAATAGAATAGGCCACCATCCTTCTGCCATTATTATCCCATGAAGTCTGGTAAGCCTTGTAAGAAAAGAATAAAGGGAGTGTAAGTTAATTTATGAGTTTAACCGTTTCACATTTACCTTACAGAATGAAGCTGAGCAGACCAAACAAAAGGCAAAAACAGTCATGTGACAGTGTGACACTCTTCATCTACAGTATATATATATATATATGTAGGCCTCCATATGACTTCTGTGTATGTGAATGTGAGTGTGCTTGAACGTGCTTGCATGCATCTTTCTCAAGAATAAGACATACAACATGGACACCTAATTGTCACCACTCAATAGGACCTTGGCTCTCAGAAATGAATAGATGGAGACAATTACATATAATTTAAGGAAGAAATATGACTGCTTTCTGAAAATTTGGCAGCCTTACATTGACTACACTGAAACCTTGCCTTTATCATCAATGGAAGATACAGATATGATGAAGTGATTCTGTCCAAATTACCTCTCATGAAATTCGTCTAAATGTCTCAGTGTTATGTTCGCTTATAAGTTTGTGTGGTCTATATTCTGAAAAACAAAAAATAAAATATTACAGACATACATGCAAAATTCAAGATAGTATCATTCCAAGTAATCCATTTACCAGGAATCCTGCAGATTTTATTCCACGAACCTCAAGCAAGGATTCATTAAAAATTCTCATGACAGGTTCTCATGACATGATCACTCATCGGGGATGCCAGATATGTGGAAAGGGGTGGGTGGCATGAGTAATGCTGTAGTGATCACAACGGCCTATTCTTGTACGATTTCCAATGTACCAAAGCGTGCATCATTCAACTGCTCAGAACGCGAGAAGACTCCCGCAGAAGATTCTCAGCGAGGATTCACAGGAAGGAGGGCGAGAGCAACTGTCTCTCACGCTTTGACAAAGCCTTGGGCTGTGAAGAAGCAGCGAGAGGAGTATACCTCTGAGACTTCTGATGGCAGAGTGAGCGGGGAAAAGAGCCAAGGCTTGTTCTGCCGCTACAAGCCCTGCACTGCATACACTGTGGAACGAGCAGGGGGAGAAATTTGCAGTGGGAATAAGGGCAAGACGGTGTAAATATTGTGCACAAAGGGGCTTAAGGGGGCACACACACGCACACACACATACACACATACATATACATGCATGCCTGTGCCCCCGTATGCCTGCACACGCACACGCACATGCACACATACATGCACACAGGGGCTTAAGTGGTGGAGGAGGAGAATGGTTGGCGGTGGGATCAAAACAAAGCCCATGGGTAATGTTAGAGGGGAGCTCAGGGACTTGGGATGGACCCCTTTCTCCTCATTTGCCGGTCCCACATGCACACGCCCATGCACGCAATCACACACAAGCACACACATATACAGTCTGAGAGCTTAATGACTGTGAGAGAAGGAGACGGAGAGAGAGAGAGAGAGAGAGAGAGAGAGAGATAGGGGGTATGAGAATTAAAAAAACACACATCACACAAGTCTAAGAGGAGGCGTAGAAAGAAGGAAGAGAGAGAAAGAACTCAAAACAATCGTGCACACTCACATACAGGCATGCACACACACACACACACACACACACACACACACACACAGTGTAAGGTTCTAAGTGGTTGATATTGCCAGGAGTGGAGGGATAATCCTGTGAAACTGTGTTTGTGTGGAGAAACTTAGTTTCAGTGGCCAGGAGAAAACACCCTCCAAACGTTGAGGGAAGATGCCAATCAAATTTATACCCACTATAATCTGTGACCTGATTTCTCAACACTGTCAGCTTCTGCGAGGTGTGAAAATAACAACAACACTGCTACATCCAATTATTTTCGTTTCAGGGCATCTCAACATTTTCTGTAAACATGTCTGATATTTTCACAGTCATAGGTTCAGAGTGACGATTGGCCCGATCAGAGCTCCATATGGGTATATAAAGTGTGGAACAAATAGTGTGAGTTGAAAAGTTGCAAGAGGATGTAATGTAGCGTTCCTCCAACAGTTTTAGTGCAGGAGAGTGTGGTGATAATTCAGAAGCCTCCAACACTGGAGATGAACTCCAAAAAGTCTGAATTAAAGTTACACTTGGTTGCATCTTCTGACAGTATGAGCCCAAAGTCACACCTGGAGTGACAATATTGCTAAAAGGAAATAACACTTGATTTAGGAATTTGCATTATGTTATTATTATTGCACAGGACATGCGAATCAGTATGTGTGAGTATAAACAGCTCCCAAAGCTATGAACTACAGAAAAGAGACTGTATTCTGCCTGTGGTGAGAGCTACTCCACTGACAGAGAATAACTGAATAACTGATTTTGAGGACTTTTAGATCCAAATGAGAGTTGTAGAATTATCAATAACCAGAAAATGTTCCCCTATCCTCTGAAAATCATCCCCAGTCACTTTCATATGTACTGTCTTTTCTAATTTATTCCCTATGGAGCTGGAGGGGGGAGGGGGGTGTTTTTTTTTTTTAGGGAGATGGCGCAACATCACAGGTTCAAGCCTTCGTGGTTTGGCTTTGGGAGGAAGTTGTTCATGTTTACAGTTACAAATAATAATTAGACTGTCCTAGAAAATGGGAATAACATTAAATCTTAAATTGAGTTATATCCATCTTTAAGTGCTTTTCATTACAAGATTTGAGACAACATAAAACCTGGTTCAGTCATTACATACGCCCTAGTAAATGCAACCTCTTATACGCCCTCAGTGTCCTTCAAATGATTGACTTATTCATTGTTTTTATAGGTAACACATTCCAAAATATCCACTCACATGCATGTCTGAACTCAGACGATGACACTGTTATTATTAGAAGACTTCCCAACATAGTCCTCAAGGCGTCTCGTCAGTGACCCAGACTTCCTAACAGTCTCCCTGCAGTCATCAAAAACGTGAGAGGAGGAGGTCAAAAGAGTAGCGTGTTGAAACTCTCACCTCCCTCCCACCCCCTCAGACCACTGTGACAGGGGACAGGAGCGAAAACACACACGTGTGAAAACTGCCACACAGTTGTTAATTTGCTGAGAGAGGGGTTCGTTCCATCTGCTCTGAACAAGGGAATAGAGTTTGTCATCTTGTTTGCTTTTCCACCCTCAGGAAATGTACTGTAACATCTTACTTCACTTAAGACTGAAGCATCATCTGCTTTCTTATGCTTTGACTGGGTCTATTTTAGTCCCAGCGTTTCTTTCTATTTTATATAATCTATCATTGTATATTTATTTTGTTCAGCCTTGCTGTTGCACTCAGTGTTGCGTCAAAGTGTAAAAAGTCTTCAGATTAAGACAAGCATGGAAAATTAATGAACTTGTCATCGGCAACAGTAGCTAAGTATGGCTCTTGGAGCATGGGTTTAGTGTGTGTGTGTCTGCTGACTTACATTCATGGAGATTCATGAGTGTTTACTTTTTACTGTTTGCCCTGTAAGTCACTCAGGAAAGGAGCATTAACTAATGGATAAAATGTAAGTACCAGATGTGAGAAGAAGGTGGACAACTCATTATATTTGGCTGACAAACAAAGCACATTTTCTTCAATTAATTAAATTAATTTAAGGAGGATAGAGAGAAAATTCTGTATAAATTCCTCCAAAAAAACCCCCAAATATACAAACAGTCATATACTGTGACATTTAAGGGAACTACATGACACTTCAGACCTTATTTATGTGTGTCAGAAAAAAAAATCCATATTAATGTTATTGTTATTAATAAACTCCTGAGCTTGATATGAAGACATATTCACATCTAGACTTGATGGACTTGGTGGACTTGATGGGTGAGAATTGCAAAATGCTGTAAGGAAAATTTTGATGATGACATTCATACAGGGAACAACTGCATTGAAAAAATCAAGTTTAGATCTTTAGAGCACACTGATGGTAACTGAATACATTTTTATAGATGAGCCCCTGGCACATGAAGCCGTCACTCATCCATCTCATGCTGGTCTTATACCAAGACCTTTGCTAACTATGTCAACGGGGATTGTCTGGGCTTGTCTGATTTATAAGTAAAAAAAACAAAAAACATCTCACCTAGTAAGTCTGGCGTTTCACTCAATACAACTGATAGCGCCTTGCAACTGATAAAATCTAGCTGAGATCAGATAATTTATGAGTCTTGCACAATTTACCATGACCATGGGTGTCATGTGACAGCTACCCTGACCACTGAACAGGTTGGAACTACTTTTAGATTCAACTGTTTGATTGCGTTGGTTTCAGTGAGGAGTTTGAGTGTCCTGTGATCTTAATGCCATTAAAGAAGCCTGAAAACACTGATACGTGCAGCATGACCCCGTCGCACCTGATAACTGATGTCTAATGGAAGAGACGAGGAGTTCAACAGCACTGTGTTTTTAGACTGCAATACGAGTGAGAAGAATATGAGGTGGGCAGAGTGGGAACGAGTGCTTGTGTAACATCCTTGGCTCTGACGCAGTGGAGTAAAGTCGGCCCTGGACTGCAGACCAAGGTTGTGCTGAAACACTCCCACAGGACTGTACTTGATATAATGTATGGAGAGTGGGAGGGTCATCGATGTAACTTTGGGAGAGAATGGGGAGGTGAGGGGATACAAAAGACGGGTGAACTGCAGTAGATAGAATAAAATCTGACCATTGTACTCTCAGATGGCTATAGATGAGACATGACCACATTTCCTCCTAGTTGAAGGGAATCGGTATAGAGAGCAGATGAAAAAGTGCACACGGTAACGCTCAGCAGAAAATGAGAATCTCTCCTTCTGAACTCTCCTTATCAACTCCAAATAGCAGTCAACTAGATCCACCAGGCGAGCGTCCAGAATCTTTCAGTTTGCTGGGTTCAAAAGCAAGTGTGTGTTGAAATCTAGCACAAACCAGTTGAAACGTGAAATTTGACAGCTAAGATTTATTGCGCTCACTCTAAAAATTGATGTTGAAATAACACAAGATGATTGTCTCCATGTACACAAATATGCATGCCCTAAAAAAATGACACGTTAATGATTATAATTTTACATCCAGTCATGTATATGTGCATGTAGGGACACTTTTAGAAGTGATTTTCAGTTTTCAGCAGATCAGTTCTGCTCGTGTATTCCCCAGACAGATATAAAAAATTGCAGTTTCCTTGAACCACAGGCCTGTGTAAGCAGTTCCCCTCTGCCAGATGAGCCACCTACTGTATCTTCACACATTACAGTCTCTGTGGTATCAGCCTGGCATTCTGTGTGCGTGTGTGTGTGTGTGTGTGTGTGTGTGTGTGTGTGTGTGTGTGTGTGTGTGCAGGTAGCTGTGTGTAGTAGTAGCTATCGTCCTAAACTTCAGTTCTAATATTAAAAAAAAGGAGGATATCTTCCTGAACCGCAGATGTGGCCACTGAAAGGAGCCTCTCCGCTCCCCAGAGGAATGGTTTGGAAAATCCTGCAGCAGTAATG